>NW_006159487.1:1754140-1756686 GCF_000334495.1 Tupaia belangeri chinensis
AAGGAGGTCCCGTACCGGGCTGCAGACCAGCGCCCCACTATGTGCAGCCGTTCCGTGTCTGCCACGCATTAGCCACGGTTCCTGCCAGGTCAGCTGTGGGCACTTCGAGGCCCGTGGGGTTCACACTCCTGTGCGGGAGGTATGCACGGGTGTGCATTTAAAAAATGATGAGCCCCGTTACTGTCCTTTTTATTTTCTCTTCTGTCCATCTTTATGCCAAAGGCACACGAGAGACCCCAGCAGGCCTGGTCGCCGCATTCCTCCTCAGCTGCCCATCCTGCCAGGTTGGGCCATGCTCCCTGCTCCCTGTGTGTTTTGCCAGGGTGTGTGTGAGGTGGCCGGAGAGAAGGACAGTGACGGAGAGGGAGAAAGCATGCCCGGGGGTGTTCACACCACAAACCTGTCTCGGCTTCGCCGTCCTGTTGGGATCTAGGGCCCACTTCATACGCTCCGGGAGTGTTTCCAAGTCGCCGGGGCTGAGATTCGAACTACAGTCGGCTGTGTGAGACCCAGCACCTGTAACCACCCACTGGCCCTGGCTTTCCAGGCGGGTCCTTGGGTGTTGGCCTGCCTGAGGCCTGGCCAAAAGCTGCAGGGCTGAATGCCAAGGGGCCCAGCCCCACGCCCACCTCGCTGCCCAGTGCCCGTGCTGGGCCTGGCTCCCTGCCACAGCCCCCTGTGTCCACAAGGCACCGTCACCACGAATCAGGGCTGGGCTGGTCTTGCAGGAGACGGCCGGTCGCCATGCAGAGCGTGTCCGCGGAAGGCCCCTCGCAGTGTCACGCACACATTGGAAACTCTCGCCCTTTCTGTTCCTCGTACATCCTGCCTGCCCTGGCTACAACCTCTTTGTCCAGGTAGTTAACACAGTTTGAACGGGGCCCTCTGGGAGTTGAGGCCAGCCTGCCTCTCCAGGGAGTTAATACGGGCCTGAGGCTACATGCACTCCCAGGGACCAGATGGCCTTCAGAGGTGCTGGCTGGGGGCAGCCTGGCCGACCCGGCAGGCACGATCTTCTAGCTCATTTCTCTTTATCTGTCAGAACCACACTCCTGCTCGCACTGTGTAGGTGGGCTATAGGACCTCAGCCTCGCTGAGGTGGTTGGTCTGTCCGTCGTCCCCAGGAAGAGCCCCAAACGCCAGGCGTTCAGCCTATGAAAGTGTCTCCCAGAAGGCACGGTGTCTGCCCCGCTGATCTGTTCCAAGGCGAGGCCTGCCGGAGGGGTCGTGGTGGCCCTTCGCCTGGCCCTGGCCTGGCTGCTAACTGCTGTGGGTGTTCAGTGAGCCTGGAACTTCCTTCATCTATAAGATGACAGGTGTGGTCCCTCCCAACCCCAAATTCCTATTGTCACACCTGGCCATGCAGACAGAACTGGAAGGACCCCTCCGAGGCTGCCAGGGTTAGGTCACATGATTCAGAGTGGTCAGTCCCTACTCCAAGATGGCAGTGGCCCTGAGATGGCACGGCCTCTCAGCCCCTGCTGGTCGCAGCTTCCTCCTGCGTTGTTCTGTGTCCACCCGTCTAGGGGTGCCTGGTTTGCCTCCCACACATGCGTGTGCTTGTCCACCCGTCTCGGGGTGCCTGGTTTGTCTCCCACACACGTGTGTGCTTGTCCACCCTTCTCGGGGTGCCTGGTTTGTCTCCCACACACGCGTGTGCTTGTCCACCCTTCTCGGGGTGCCTGGTTTGTCTCCCACACACACGTGTGTGTCTCATCTCTGATTTCCCCAGAACTTGCCCTCTGTCCAGCCTGGATTCTGGGTTCCAGAAAGGGCTTTCTTTGAAGGGCATTCTGTAATCGTGTCGGACAGAACTCTGGTTAAAAGAAGGGCATGATGGTGGTGCCTAACACGGCCAGTGAGAGGTGTTACCTTTGAGGCGTGGGGAACGTGCACCCTGGACCGTCAGGCTTTGCGGTAGGCGGCCTGGTCACGGGTCTGCTCTGATACTCCGATGGCTGCAGATTGTAATCACAGCCATGACCCTCCTCCCAGAGGCCGAGGCACCAGCTCACGCCGGCGAGTGAGTGGGAGTGGGGCGCCTCACCTATGGCCCCACATCCCACTGCCAGGTTCCTGAACCCAGTTAAGTCGTTCTTCGCTCGGTACGAAGCCGTTGTTGAACATCTGGCACGTGCCTGCCACGGCCCTGGCTGCGTCTTACGGGGCGGGCCATGAAGCCAGCCTATATATAGTTGGTAAATGTAGAACACACTTTAAACACACGGCATCATAGAAATGAGGGGTATTTTTATCTCTTCAGCACCCTTCCGCACAGGAGCACGCTTCTCCGGCGTGCCGTGGGAACAGTGGGCCCGCTAGCCTTGGCACACACGTGCTGCTGGATGCTGGGTGTTCTGGTCCCGTGGGAGCAGCACCACCCCGCTCTGGAGAGCACGGCACGAGAAGCGTGGTGAAAGGAGGTGGCAGGCCCTCCTTTGTCTCCTCGTGGGCTGGGGACACAGGCCAGCTCCGTAACCCCACTCGGGGGACAGCAGGGGAGGCCCCGTCCTCCTCCCCTGCGCTGGGGCACGCGTGCGCTCTTC
>NW_006159487.1:1758030-1767561 GCF_000334495.1 Tupaia belangeri chinensis
TCCGTGCACGTGAGCAATGATGATGTGCCAGCTCCGATCACAGGACTCGGTGTTCAGGGTTTCGGGACCAGGCTGCATTTATTCTTCGCATCTTTTCTTGTTTTGTTTTTCCAGACCTGTTTTCTGCCCTTGCTGCCACCCACACACCGGCTTCGGTCTGTGTTAAAAGCTGGGCCGAATTCCACAGGCTGACGGTGCACTTCCTGTCCCCAAACTGGGGGTGAGAAGCTCGCTGGGCAGGCGTGTGTGCGTTCCCAAAAGCATGAGAGAAAAAAATGGAGAGGGGATTGTTGCGTGACCCTCCCCCGTGAGGGTGCTTTCTCACTTTCTTTGACTTGTGGGTTCTCTCTCTCCCTGGCAAAAAAAATAATAAAAAACATACTAGTAAACTTTTCTAGTACCTCAGTCCGAGTCTCTCAGTTTTCCCTTGAGCGGCCAACTGCACTGCGTCTTTTCTGTGTGTTATGTACAGGGTCCTCTCTGCCATCTGCACGGAATGAGATCATGTGTAAGCACATGTAGACATGTGGTTACAGATGACATACAAGCAACATTGCACGTGACAGGTACAGGCGTGGGAGTTACAGATGACATACGAACAACACTGCACTTGACAGGTACAGGCGTGGGAGTTACAGATGACATACGAGCAACACTGCATGTGACAGGTACAGGCGTGGGAGTTACAGATGACATACAAGCAACACTGCATGTGACAGGTACAGGCGTGGGAGTTACAGATGACATACGAGCAACATTGCACGTGACAGGTACAGGCGTGGGAGTTACAGATGACATGCAAGCAACATTGCATGTGACAGGTACAGGCGTGGGAGTTACAGATGACATACAAGCAACACTGCACGTGACAGGTACAGGCGTGGGAGTTACAGATGACATACGAGCAACATTGCACGTGACAGGTACAGGCGTGGGAGTTACAGATGACATACGAGCAACACCGCACGTGACAGGTACAGGCGTGGGAGTTACAGATGACATACGAGCAACACCGCACGTGACAGGTACAGGCGTGGGAGTTACAGATGACATACAAATAAGATTGTATGTTACAGATGCAGACGTGGAAGCTATCGATAGCATACACATAACATTGCATGTGAAAGACACAGACGTTGAAGTCACACAGATGCCATACAGTTACATGCTTATGTGTTACAGGACTTGCACACACATACATGTGCACACGTGCACACAGACCTTTCCTACCAACAGGCTAGGACATGCCTCGTACCTGTCCTCTGCAGCCCCGCTCAAGGCTTCGCCGTCTCTGCCTGAGCACGCACTGCCTCCCGCTCACTGCCCGGCCCACAGATGAGCGCCTTCCCGCTGTCTAGCCCATTGCCTCCCCGCTTACGTCGGCTTGCGACTCGGTTCTGCAAAGGCTCCCCACGCGTAAAGGTGTGCCCAGCCCTTGTCTCGGTCTGCGCGGGACACACCAGAACAGCACAGGCTGCTGGCTTCCACAACCGGGATCTCTTTTCTGGCGCTTTTGGAGACGGGACGGCCGAACTCGAAGTGCCGGCATGGTCAGGGCCCCCGCCGGTTTTCTTCCTGGCTGTGGAGGGCCACCTTCTCGCTGGGACTCACACGCCCTTCTCCGGGGTGTGAGACGTCTCCCTCTGTTCCTCTCCTAAGGCCACCGGTCCTATCGGATATGGTCCCCGTCCTATGACCTGCTTACACCTGACCACCTTGGCGACCGTGGGTCCAGAGCAGGCCCTGAGATCGAGCGTACTGTGGGAAGCACGGCCTGCCAGCGGCCCTCAGCCCTTGTCAAGCTGGCGTGGTATTAAGGCATGCCAGCCTGCCTTCTCAGTCCCGCCAGATCGGGGTTAGAGGCAGCAGGCCCCTGAACTGCCCACACTGCCCTTTCCCTCCTTTTGCTTCCTGCTAGCCCACCCTCACTCACCCCTTCCCCTCACCAGGGTGTGCTCACTGTGCGGGAGTCAGCTGGAGTGGTTCAATGAGAAGTTTCTGCTGTGTCTTCCTCCCTTCAGTTAAGAGTGAAAGCGTGGGGCCAGCTGGTGGCACAGTGGTTAAAGAATTGAACTCCCACTTGGCTGGCCATGGTTCGAGTCCTGTACCTGGTAGCTGAAAATTACACTGGGCTTGCGTGCATGCTTGCACAAAATCTCAGGAGGAGAATGGGGAAGGAGTTGTGGTGTGTCCATCCCCCCAGGGGATGATTTCTCACTTTTCCTCTCTGTCTCTCATCGAGAGCATATGCCCTATGGCAAAAACCTGAAAGAAAGAAAGAAAGAAAGAAAGAAAGAGAAAAAAGAAAGAAAGGAAGGAAGGAAGGGAGGAAGGAGGGAGGAAGGAGGGAGAGAGGGAAGGGAGGAGGGAGGAAGGAGGGAGAGAGGGAAGGAAGGAGGGAGGAAGGAGGGAGAGAGGGAAGGAAGGAGGGAGGAAGGAGGAGGAAGGGAGGAGGAAGGAGAGAGGAAGAGCAAGCTCGCATGCGGCTCTAGATTCGGCAGCACTGTCACCACCCCTTGTCTGCACCGCCGTTCAGCCTGTAGCCACCGCACGTCTGCCTTCTGAGCACACCGGGGTCTTCGAGGCCAACGTCCGTTGTCTGGCATCTGTTGTGTGCATGCCGGAGTGCGTGTGGCTCATGCCTGGTGCAGAGTGTTTGCTGAAAGGTGCTAAGCTCCTGGGACCCTTCCTGTGACCAACCAAAATCTTCAGCTTGAAAAACTCTTTCTTTGTCCCCTGATGCCTTTAGACCCTACGTGCAGGGCACTCTGGAGCCAGCTCTGGAAGCGGACACACCTGAGGGCTGCAGCGTTTGAACTCCGCTTGAGCCTCAGCCTGTGTGGGAGGCGAAGCCATCGACCTGTGTAATCCCGGCGAGTCCAGCCTCATGTACAGTAAGACACACGGTTAGAGACCGCTTATTCGTGCTGTCCGAGGGCCACGCGGGCCGCCAAGAAGCCCAAGTACTCCTCAACGCTACGTGCACCGGCTCAGACCAGCGCTGCGGCCCCGAACCTGGGCCTGTCTGAACCGAGCCGGTGGCATGCTGGTTTTCGGGGGGCCGCGTCTCCTCACTCTTCAGCTGCTGCCTGTCTGAGCCTGGGACAGGCAGGCAGAGGCTCTGTGCTGAGTCTTGCTCTGTAATGCCAGCTCAGCACAGCTACACTGTATTTTGATTTTAAAGTTTATTTATTATCGGTTTCTTCCATGAGTGAGCGAGATGGAGAGAGAGAGAGACAGCAGTCCCCATGGGGTTTTGCTGCCACGGTCCTCTGCCAGCCATGGGCCAGCACCCACCCAGCTCAGGGAGGTCACCACCTTGACCCGTGACCCTTCCCTGTGGGAGTGCCTCGCAGAGCCCGTGTTCTACACTGCGCCTCCATCAGACCCCGCTTTCAAATACCTTGATTATATCAAAGGGTGGGACGGGAGCCAGCAGTTAGCGTAATGGCTATGTCGCTGGACTCCCACGTAGTCGACCGCGGTTCATGTCCCGGACCCGGTGGCTTAAAACTCACGCCGGGCGCGTGTGCGTGCGTGCCCAAGATCCCGAGAAGAAAATGGAGAAGGGATTGCAGTGTGGCCATCCCCCTGGGGGGTGATTTCTCACTTTCTGTCTCTATGTCTCTCTCTGTCTGTCTGGCGAGCGCACGCGCCCTACCGTGAAAATCTCTCCAAAAAAAAAAAAAAAAAGGGGGGGCCCCCCCCCCTACAGGTAAAATCTCCCCAAAAAAAAAAAAAAAAAGGGGGGGCCCCCCCCCCTACAGGTAAAATCTCCCCAAAAAAAAAAAAAAAAAGGGGGGGCCCCCCCCCCTACAGGTAAAATCTCCCCAAAAAAAAAAAAAAAAAGGGGGGGCCCCCCCCCCTACAGGTAAAATCTCCCCAAAAAAAAAAAAAAAAAGGGGGGGCCCCCCCCCCTACAGGTAAAATCTCCCCAAAAAAAAAAAAAAAAAGGGGGGGCCCCCCCCCCTACAGGTAAAATCTCCCCAAAAAAAAAAAAAAAAAGGGGGGGCCCCCCCCCCTACAGGTAAAATCTCCCCAAAAAAAAAAAAAAAAAGGGGGGGCCCCCCCCCCTACAGGTAAAATCTCCCCAAAAAAAAAAAAAAAAAGGGGGGGCCCCCCCCCCTACAGGTAAAATCTCCCCAAAAAAAAAAAAAAAAAGGGGGGGCCCCCCCCCCTACAGGTAAAATCTCCCCAAAAAAAAAAAAAAAAAGGGGGGGCCCCCCCCCCTACAGGTAAAATCTCCCCAAAAAAAAAAAAAAAAAGGGGGGGCCCCCCCCCCTACAGGTAAAATCTCCCCAAAAAAAAAAAAAAAAAGGGGGGGCCCCCCCCCCTACAGGTAAAATCTCCCCAAAAAAAAAAAAAAAAAGGGGGGGCCCCCCCCCCTACAGGTAAAATCTCCCCAAAAAAAAAAAAAAAAAGGGGGGGCCCCCCCCCCTACAGGTAAAATCTCCCCAAAAAAAAAAAAAAAAAGGGGGGGCCCCCCCCCCTACAGGTAAAATCTCCCCAAAAAAAAAAAAAAAAAGGGGGGGCCCCCCCCCCTACAGGTAAAATCTCCCCAAAAAAAAAAAAAAAAAGGGGGGGCCCCCCCCCCTACAGGTAAAATCTCCCCAAAAAAAAAAAAAAAAAGGGGGGGCCCCCCCCCCTACAGGTAAAATCTCCCCAAAAAAAAAAAAAAAAAGGGGGGGCCCCCCCCCCTACAGGTAAAATCTCCCCAAAAAAAAAAAAAAAAAGGGGGGGCCCCCCCCCCTACAGGTAAAATCTCCCCAAAAAAAAAAAAAAAAAGGGGGGGCCCCCCCCCCTACAGGTAAAATCTCCCCAAAAAAAAAAAAAAAAAGGGGGGGCCCCCCCCCCTACAGGTAAAATCTCCCCAAAAAAAAAAAAAAAAAGGGGGGGCCCCCCCCCCTACAGGTAAAATCTCCCCAAAAAAAAAAAAAAAAAGGGGGGGCCCCCCCCCCTACAGGTAAAATCTCCCCAAAAAAAAAAAAAAAAAGGGGGGGCCCCCCCCCCTACAGGTAAAATCTCCCCAAAAAAAAAAAAAAAAAGGGGGGGCCCCCCCCCCTACAGGTAAAATCTCCCCAAAAAAAAAAAAAAAAAGGGGGGGCCCCCCCCCCTACAGGTAAAATCTCCCCAAAAAAAAAAAAAAAAAGGGGGGGCCCCCCCCCCTACAGGTAAAATCTCCCCAAAAAAAAAAAAAAAAAGGGGGGGCCCCCCCCCCTACAGGTAAAATCTCCCCAAAAAAAAAAAAAAAAAGGGGGGGCCCCCCCCCCTACAGGTAAAATCTCCCCAAAAAAAAAAAAAAAAAGGGGGGGCCCCCCCCCCTACAGGTAAAATCTCCCCAAAAAAAAAAAAAAAAAGGGGGGGCCCCCCCCCCTACAGGTAAAATCTCCCCAAAAAAAAAAAAAAAAAGGGGGGGCCCCCCCCCCTACAGGTAAAATCTCCCCAAAAAAAAAAAAAAAAAGGGGGGGCCCCCCCCCCTACAGGTAAAATCTCCCCAAAAAAAAAAAAAAAAAGGGGGGGCCCCCCCCCCTACAGGTAAAATCTCCCCAAAAAAAAAAAAAAAAAGGGGGGGCCCCCCCCCCTACAGGTAAAATCTCCCCAAAAAAAAAAAAAAAAAGGGGGGGCCCCCCCCCCTACAGGTAAAATCTCCCCAAAAAAAAAAAAAAAAAGGGGGGGCCCCCCCCCCTACAGGTAAAATCTCCCCAAAAAAAAAAAAAAAAAGGGGGGGCCCCCCCCCCTACAGGTAAAATCTCCCCAAAAAAAAAAAAAAAAAGGGGGGGCCCCCCCCCCTACAGGTAAAATCTCCCCAAAAAAAAAAAAAAAAAGGGGGGGCCCCCCCCCCTACAGGTAAAATCTCCCCAAAAAAAAAAAAAAAAAGGGGGGGCCCCCCCCCCTACAGGTAAAATCTCCCCAAAAAAAAAAAAAAAAAGGGGGGGCCCCCCCCCCTACAGGTAAAATCTCCCCAAAAAAAAAAAAAAAAAGGGGGGGCCCCCCCCCCTACAGGTAAAATCTCCCCAAAAAAAAAAAAAAAAAGGGGGGGCCCCCCCCCCTACAGGTAAAATCTCCCCAAAAAAAAAAAAAAAAAGGGGGGGCCCCCCCCCCTACAGGTAAAATCTCCCCAAAAAAAAAAAAAAAAAGGGGGGGCCCCCCCCCCTACAGGTAAAATCTCCCCAAAAAAAAAAAAAAAAAGGGGGGGCCCCCCCCCCTACAGGTAAAATCTCCCCAAAAAAAAAAAAAAAAAGGGGGGGCCCCCCCCCCTACAGGTAAAATCTCCCCAAAAAAAAAAAAAAAAAGGGGGGGCCCCCCCCCCTACAGGTAAAATCTCCCCAAAAAAAAAAAAAAAAAGGGGGGGCCCCCCCCCCTACAGGTAAAATCTCCCCAAAAAAAAAAAAAAAAAGGGGGGGCCCCCCCCCCTACAGGTAAAATCTCCCCAAAAAAAAAAAAAAAAAGGGGGGGCCCCCCCCCCTACAGGTAAAATCTCCCCAAAAAAAAAAAAAAAAAGGGGGGGCCCCCCCCCCTACAGGTAAAATCTCCCCAAAAAAAAAAAAAAAAAGGGGGGGCCCCCCCCCCTACAGGTAAAATCTCCCCAAAAAAAAAAAAAAAAAGGGGGGGCCCCCCCCCCTACAGGTAAAATCTCCCCAAAAAAAAAAAAAAAAAGGGTGGGACGCACTGCCTTACCTCAGCGGAGGCCTGGGCCAGCACCTCCCAGCCCTACGTCAGAGACTGCGGCGGGGCCCAGATGCCGTGCCGAGCAAACCTTCCAGACACTTCTGGTGTGTTCTAGCACGTGAGAGCCGCTGCTTTAACACCCCACAAGCTGTCAGCCAGCCCCAGCGGTGGCCGAGCCATGGCTCACCCTGTTCCGTCTGTCTCCGCGTCCTCCCTCTCTCCAGACCATGCAGAAGCAGGGGGATACCCTTCCACCCGTGTTCCCATACGTGACAGGGATCTTCGGAGGGTTGAAGATCACCGCGCCGTGCACGTGCGCTCTGTTCCCGAGTCGGGCTGCTCACCCCGAGCTCGTTCACGCTCAGGACACGCTCGCAGCCTCAGACGGCGGTTTCCAGTCCGAAGGACGGAAGGCTCGACAGGACCGTCCCTCCTGGGCGCTAGGGCTTATCAGCAGAGGGCGCGTCGGTCACTGCGTTCTCTGGGGGTGCCCTTACTCAGGGGCTACCAGTTGAATTACATTCCACCACAGGAGGAAGGAGAAAGACAGGCTTTCTGTAGGAGGAGTGTGGGTTATTGTTCTTGCCTTTTACAGCTAAACCAATAGGAAACTGTTTTTCATGGCATCACTGGACGTCAGAAATGAAAAAATGCAGGGACCAGCATTTAGCGTAATGGCTATGTCACTGGACTCCCATGTGGTTAACCGTGGTTCGCGTCCTGGACCAGGTGGCTTAAAACTCACACCGGGGGTGCATGCGTGCATGCCCAAGATCCCGAGAGGAGAATGGAGGAGAAGGATTTGCGGTGTGGCCATCCCCCCGGGGGATGATTTCTTGCTTTCTGTCTCTCTCTGTCTGGCGAGCGCACGCACCCTATAGCAAAAACCTCTCAAAAAAAAAAAAAAAAAAAGAAAAAGAAAAAAAGAAAAAGAAAGAGAAAAAATGCACATGGCGGAGGCGACTCCTCAGGAGGGCTTCCTAAGTCACTGAGCATTTTAAATTTTATTTTAGAGGGGCCAGCAGTTGGCATAATGGTTATGTTGCTGGACTCCCATGTAGTCGACCCGGCGACTTAAACTCACGCTGGGCATGTGTGCGTGCGTGCCCAAGATCCCGAGAAGAAAATGGAGAAGGGATTGCAGTGTGGCCATCCCCCTGGGGGGTGATTTCTCACTTTCTGTCTCTCTGTCTCTCTCTGTTTTTCTGGTGAGCCCACAAACCCTATAGCAAAAACCTCTCACAAAAAATTATTTTAGGAATTATTTATTTAATTTAGTTTATTTATCTAGAATTTTGACCAGAGAGAGACAGAGAAGGAAAGTGAGAATGTAAGCATAAGGTCTGGGACTTGAACCGTGGTCAGCCATGTGGGAGTCCAGCGCCTTAGTGACCATGCCACCTGCTGACCCTGGTCACGGAGTATTTTTGAGGTAAGTGCTGGAGGCACCTGGTCTAAAGGACGTCTTGGTAAACCAGCGTTTGCCTCGTGCACCATGTACGGGGCTACGTGAAGCAGTTTGCGGGGGGCAGCCATGGCTGCCCGTGAGGTCTGGCCTGGAGAGGGAGCGCAGTGGCGGGTCCCGTGCTTACGAAGACCTGGCCATCTCTGGTCACTTAACACCTGCCCGGGCCTCACACTGACAGGGCAGGACGGGCAGGAACCGGGCCCTTAGCTGAAGCAGCGGAAGGAGCTCGGGAGGGGCGGAACTAGGAGGCGCGTTGGCGAGACCATGCCATCGTGACCGGAGGAAGAAGTGCGCTCTCTGCCCTAACTGCCTGAGGCTCAGACGCCCAGCCCTGGACTCTGCCGAGCTGCCCGCTCCCCGCGGGGGCAGGAGAGTTCGCAGTAAGGAGACAGAAGCAGCGGGAGCCGCAGAAGCCGTGGCCTCACGCTAAAAGCCGGGATTAATTCCTAATTCTGATTTCCTTTGAACCATTTTTACTTGACTGAGTCAAACTTGCTGTGGGAGACGATTCATTGCCATCTATTTTAAATCATGATCAGGAAGCACAGTGACACCCCAAAATGACAGAGTTATTTCAAGGGAAGAACTCTTAATTTTTAAAGTTTTCTTTTTGAATAATTTGTTTCTTCTTTGGAGAATACAAGGGAGAGAAAAGACCTAAGAAACAGCTAAAGCTTTCGTTCGTGGCGGGGTATGCTTACACTTACGCACGGGCACGAGCAGCGAGAGTCTCCTTGTGGGGAGTGGAGCATTGCAGAGTACCTCCAGTGCACAGCCCAGGCCCACTTCCAGCGGTCACCCGGCAGCGGAGGGACGCAGACAGGCACGCACGCATGAGCAATCCCTGCACGCCTGCACGCCCGCATGACTGCAGCCCTCAGGCGCGGCCTGGCTGCAGCCGCGGCCCCCTTGCGCTGACTGTCCGGTGATGACCTGCCGCAATCTGCTGGGAGGACGCAGACACGGGAGTACCATTCCCCTCGCCATGCTCTCTGGGGAACATTGCTTCTTGCATCCACATTGGCTCCGGTCTCTCCCGGTGAAGCAGTAACGCTGTCCAGGTCAGGGAGGGGTGAGGGTGGAGGGCGAGTAGAGGGTGCAGGACACTGATGGGTGACAGCGTGCCTCCGGGCTTTAAATCCAGCCCAAACAGAGGGAGCAGAAGCAGGCCCCTAACGAGTTCTTGCAACTTTTAGCCAAGGACCCTGAACCCCAGGGAGTGGGACCCGGCCGACCTCTGACTAGTCACTGCCACGCGCCTTGGTAGAGCGCCCATTACGTGCAAAACGCCCAGTGCCTCCGTGGTGCGCTTTCACCCACTGCCCCTGACTGCAGACAGGAAGGAAGTGGGGGGAGGGGAAAAGGAGGAGGGAGGCGGGAGGAAGAGAAGAGCG
>NW_006159487.1:1767592-1778776 GCF_000334495.1 Tupaia belangeri chinensis
CAGCAGGCGGCGGTCAGGACCCTCCGAGGCTCCCCGAGGCTCAGGTGCAGGCACACTGTGAGCCAGAGCTCTGCAGCAACTGGGCGGGCCTCGCTGGGCGTCCAGGAAAGCGAGTGCATGGCTGGCCACGCCTCCTGGTCTGGTCCTGCTCGGTCCTCCTGTGGAGACCTTGACCTCCCTGGAGCAGGTGACCCCTTGGGGAGGCAGTGCAGACCTGGCACTGGAATCGGGTCCACCTCGCTTGCCCTGGGCTGCAGGTGGCGATGCCCTGCCCATAGGCAGAGTTCCAGAACCATGCCCTGACAAGCCAGCTTTGCCTCCCTGCGTTCCCCAGGACAGCTTCTCGGATCTGGGGGCTCTAGTGCACGGCACCGAGGCTTATCACCTGAGCTCGGAATGCCACGTGGAGACAGGGGCCAGGGCTCCCGGCCTGTTTCCCAATGACGGCGCGGGGAGGGCCACTCTTCGTAGCGGGCTTAGTCTGCCCACCTGCAGCTCTGCCTGTTCTGAAAGCCCAGGTCCCCGTTCCTGTTTTTAAAGCCACATTTCCCTTCCTTTCAGTCTCAGACACAATCCCGTCCCCAGATCTCTCTTCCAAACAATGAGGCATAACTGGCATATTTTAATCCCGAAATGGCATCCGAAAGCATTCTGCGATGCCGCCGAGCCAGCACTTCCGGAAGCATCTGACGATATTAATTTCAGTCTATTTCCTGAGGGTTGCAGGAAGCAAAAATGCAGAAAAAAAATGAAAGCTTTAAGAAAAAAAAGGGAGATTGACAGGAAGCGAGGCTTCAGTAGGACAGCTCGCACCGAGCGGGGCTGTCCTCCTTCCTGCGTATCGATGTACGCACAGGGAGAAGAGCTCCTCTCCCCTCCACTCTGCCGCTGGTATGGGCTGTCCCTGCACGGCAGGGATGTAGCAGCCCATGGGGGCACGCACGTGAGGCCGGGCTCTGGGTCCTCCAGGCTGAGCTGCAAGTCCTTGCGGTGGCCAGACTTGCTAATAAAAATGAAGGAACATCTGTTTTTTTAAAAAAATACTTTATTTATTATTGCTATTTTAAATTTGCTACAGGGCATGTACACTCAGCAGAGAGAGACAGAGAGCAAGTGAGAAAGCAAACCGCCAGGCCCGGGACTAGAAGTGCGGCCGACCGTGTGGTGTCCAGAGCCTTAACCACCACACTGCCTGTTGGCCCCATTGCATCCAATTTTTGTCCAGTTAAAAAAAGTATTTAAGGAGCTGGTCAGATAGATTTTTCTACAGCCACGGTTATTTCGTGGTACCTGACAGCCCACGTCCCTTTCTGCACGTTTGGATCTGACGTTTCAAAGTCAGGCCTCCTGGGAGGTAAACCCCTTGCCCGTCATCCATGGGTGATGAGGGAGCGAGGCACGTCCTGCCCCCACGAGCCGTTCCTCCTTTTCAGACACGAGGTTTGGTGTGGCCCTTCCTCCACAGACGGCATCCTGCGGTCCAGCTTCTGGAAAGGCACCGCCTCCCTGCTGCTCTGGGGGCCCCTTCCTGTCTCTCCGGCAGGTGGACACAGCCCAGCACTCGCGCCGTCCAGCGCTGTGGCAGGGGCTTCCGGGAAGGATTCGGAGTCCTCAGGCAGAGCCCTCCGATGTGGGCCTGGACTGCTGTGGTCACCCGGCCTGACCCTGTCCAGAGAGCCACGCTGACGAGGACGTGCAGGGCAAGGGCACAGGTGGCCTCCGGAAGTGTCTGCTGGAGGAGGGGACAGGGGTGGCTGCCAGGAGGAGAGAAGACTGGGGTGCATTCCTGGGACCCCAGCACCTTCCAGACCGATGAGTTAGATGGGGGGCACCCAGTCTCACAGCTCCTGGTCCACCTCCCCACTCAAGCCCTGGACAGCTGGTCTCGGCTCAGTGGTTACTGGGAGGTGAAGCCCATCGGGGATGAATGAGGAGCGTTTCCTGAGCTCAGCCTATGTGCGGTTTGGCTCCGACCTGAGCGCGACAGTCGTTACAGGCAGAATGCGTCGTCACACACGAGGTTTTTGTCCCCCCACAACTGCAGCAAACACAGATTCAGGTGCGTGTGGCCGGGAGAGGGACAGCTGATAGCTAAGGACAGCAGAGAGAGACAGAGAGCAAGTGAGAAAGCAAACCGCCAGGCCCGGGACTAGAAGTGCGGCCGACCGTGTGGTGTCCAGAGCCTTAACCACCACACTGCCTGTTGGCCCCATTGCATCCAATTTTTGTCCAGTTAAAAAAAGTATTTAAGGAGCTGGTCAGATAGATTTTTCTACAGCCACGGTTATTTCGTGGTACCTGACAGCCCACGTCCCTTTCTGCACGTTTGGATCTGACGTTTCAAAGTCAGGCCTCCTGGGAGGTAAACCCCTTGCCCGTCATCCATGGGTGATGAGGGAGCGAGGCACGTCCTGCCCCCACGAGCCGTTCCTCCTTTTCAGACACGAGGTTTGGTGTGGCCCTTCCTCCACAGACGGCATCCTGCGGTCCAGCTTCTGGAAAGGCACCGCCTCCCTGCTGCTCTGGGGGCCCCTTCCTGTCTCTCCGGCAGGTGGACACAGCCCAGCACTCGCGCCGTCCAGCGCTGTGGCAGGGGCTTCCGGGAAGGATTCGGAGTCCTCAGGCAGAGCCCTCCGATGTGGGCCTGGACTGCTGTGGTCACCCGGCCTGACCCTGTCCAGAGAGCCACGCTGACGAGGACGTGCAGGGCAAGGGCACAGGTGGCCTCCGGAAGTGTCTGCTGGAGGAGGGGACAGGGGTGGCTGCCAGGAGGAGAGAAGACTGGGGTGCATTCCTGGGACCCCAGCACCTTCCAGACCGATGAGTTAGATGGGGGGCACCCAGTCTCACAGCTCCTGGTCCACCTCCCCACTCAAGCCCTGGACAGCTGGTCTCGGCTCAGTGGTTACTGGGAGGTGAAGCCCATCGGGGATGAATGAGGAGCGTTTCCTGAGCTCAGCCTATGTGCGGTTTGGCTCCGACCTGAGCGCGACAGTCGTTACAGGCAGAATGCGTCGTCACACACGAGGTTTTTGTCCCCCCACAACTGCAGCAAACACAGATTCAGGTGCGTGTGGCCGGGAGAGGGACAGCTGATAGCTAAGGAGCGGAGAGGGTGGAGGTGAGGGTTCGAGCTTGGAGAAGCCGCTCCGGAGACCCTGAGCACTGAGCGGCTGTGGTCGGCCACGCAGCAAGCCCCTGAGAACTCCTAAGGGAGCTGATAGACGTAAGCAGGGGAACTGCGTGCGGCCACGTGCGCGCTGCCCAGCTCCGTCCGGCGTGTGCATAGGCCACTTCTGCCCATTCATTTAAAAGTAAATAAAATTGAACAGAAGAAAAGTGCCCTCTTCCTTTTCTACCAGTCCTAGGAAAACTGCTGCCTTAATAGGAAGAAAAAGCTTGCAGTGAAAAATGGACATTCTGAAAAATATAAACAGAACCTAATTATCCCAGGATTTTCTAGTGTGTACTTTTGTCACCATAGAACCATACATTTTTAAAAAGTCGAAAGCTCCCCAAATTCACCATGAAGATAATGGAAAATAAGGTAACTACCCGGAGTGCTGATATAGACTCAGATTTTCCATGCAAAGTTTTCAGCATGATTGAGCTAAAACGATGCTTTGTATCATGAACATTTTCCATGAAATATTCTCCTGCATGGGAAAGAGAATTCGGAGCACCTTACCACAAAACTGGCCATGGAAAGCTGCTTCCGTGGCCGGCGTGGGCATTAGGCTTTGGGGTGAGAGTCACGTCTGCCACGCCGGCACCCTGACCCTGGCCTCTGGGCCGTGGGGCCGTGGGACGTCCACTTCTGCTGTGGGGGCCCAGCTGTGTCACTTGGTTGGTGCGTTCTGAGCAGACGGATGCAGTGGCTGGTGCTTGGTCACTGCGACTGTCACAGCGAGCCCCTGAACAGTGGTGCCAGGTGGGCTCAGGGACCTCCCGTGCCTCTCACGAAAGTCCCTGAACACTGGTCTCCCGGTGAGGAAAGAAGCTCAAGAGCGTGCAGATCCGCAGGGCCAGAGCTGAGACTGTGAACGGGGCGCGAACCTGCATCCAGCTCCAACCAGCCCTCCGCCCACAGCTGCCAGGTCTGTGGGATTGCCCGGGTGGTGCCGGCCCCTCTGAATGCGAGGCTGGCTCGTGGCTGGAGACCCAGCTGGGAACACACGTGAACAGGGAGCTGGTTTCCGGGGTGCAGAGAACTTCTACCAATGCGATGAGTACAGTAACAGCGATTGGCAGAGCACGTGAACAAGAAGAGGGGATGCAAAGTCAATACGTATTTAAAAATATGCAGGCTTGTGATTGGAGAGGAAAATGCATGTCGGAGAGGGGCTATCTTGTAATTACCCAGTCACGAAACATTTTTGAGTCTCCCGTTATCAAACATGGAAGACGAATCAGACTGTCATGAACCAGAGTCGGGGGCCAAGTTAGTGCAGCGCCTTCGGAGGGCAGTTTGCAATGTCCAGTAAGGCTGGAAATACGCACATCCGACCTTCCAGGAGTTGACCTCTTTTTAAACAAATTTTTTTTTGCCAGAGTGTGTGTGCTTGCTGGGGAGAGGGGGAGAAAGAGAGAGAGAGAAGGCAAGAAAGTACCCTACGAGGAATGGCCATGCCACAATCATTTCTCCTCTATTTTTCCTTTGGGATTTTGGACACACAAGTACACACATCTGGCGTGTTTCTCAAGCCACTGAGGCCAGGACTTGAGCCGTACAGTCGGCCAGGTGGGTCCTGCCACGCCGTCGGCTGGCACCCACGAGGCACGTCTAGACCCAGCCTTGCAGAAGTGCAACGGCAGATCCGATCAGAAGACCGCACTGTGTTCCTCGCACTGCGATCCCCAGTCGGAAACAGGCCACATGCCCGCCAGCGAGGTAGTGGCCGGGGTGCAGCTGCGCACACAGCTTCTCCCACAGCTCAGGTAGCCAGCAGAGGCATACCTACGGAGGCACGGCTCAAAGGCAGGGCTCGGCACGCAAGGGCGAGTTACAGACACGCGTGCAGGTACCATTGTGTACGATGTCAGAACAAGTTAAAATGATGCATCGGGGAACCAGCAGTTAGCGTAATGGCTATGTCACTGGATTCCCACGTAGTCGACCGCGGTTCGCGTCCCGGACCCGGTGGCTTAGAACTCACGCCGGGCGCGTGTGCGTGCGTGCCCAAGATCCCGAGAGGAGAATGGAGGAGAAGGGATTGCGGCGTGATCATCCCCCCTGGGGGGTGATTTCTCGCTTTCTGTCTCTCTGTCTCTCTCTGTCTGTCTGGCGAGCGCACGCGCCCAATAGCGAAAACCTCTCAAAAAAAAAAAATGATGCATCGTTTGTGAATGAGTAAGTAGGAAAAATATACATGATCCAGATGGAAAACCCACCTTTGAGATGGTGATCAGCTTAGCAGAGGGAGAGAAACGGATTTGGAGGATTTAATTTCATCAGTAACTTGGGGTCAGTAGGTGGCGTGGTGGTTAAGGTGCTGGACTTCCACATGGTAGACTGTGGTTTGAATCTTGGACCTGGTGGCTTGAAAATCACGTTGAGTGCTTGTGTGTGCAAGCCTGAAATCCCAAGAGGAGAAAGGAGGAAAAGGGAGGAGAAAGGACTGTGACGTGGCCCCCTGGGCGTGAGCTCTCACTTTCCCTCTCTCTGTATGTCTGTCTCTCCTCTCCTGTGAACACATGCACCCTGTGACAAAAACCTACAAAAAAATTATTATCAGTAACTTTCTACTTTCAATTGTTTCCTAAAGTAAATGGGAAAAGAGACCTACCTTGTGTCAGCCTGGTGACTTCTGAGTATCTGCTAAGACCGTCTGTCCTGGTGTGCGTCGGTGTTTAGGAAGACTGAGAGCGCGTGGCAAGGACAGTGTTCCTTGTGGGTCGGTGCCAGCGCCTGCCTCCTGCCCAGGTCTTCTGCTGCCTGGAGCGAGCAGGGAGGGTGGAACGAGGCCCTTGAGAGCAGCCTCCCAGGGCCCCAGAGAGTGGGGACAGACGGGAGGGGGTGACGTGGAAGCCAGGACCTGCAGCTCAAGGGAGAGACCCAGCAGGGGGGCTGTGGTCTACACCTCGCAGTGAGTAAGCCGGAGCGGCTGCCCCCCCACCCCCCGTGTCCTGCCTGTCCCCATCCCTGGGGAAATCACCAGGGGCAGGCGGTGGTGCAGGGAGACGCCGTGCTCTGTGAGGCTGAGCCGCCCGGAGTTCCTGCTCACACCTGTGCAGGCTGGGTCCCCATCGGGCTCTCTGTCCTCTCTGTCTCTGTCTCTGTCACTCATGGAAGAAATATTAAATAAACTAAAAAAAAAAAGAAAGAAAGAAATAGAAGTCTCCACCTGACTTCTGACCTGTCTCTAATACCCACTACCATCTTGGGACACGACTTGCACTTTAAACTAATTTTTTTAAGGCAATTAATGTGAGACTCAGGCAGTGATTTTCTCGGATCTCTGAAAAGCTTGGCATTGCTAAAAGTTGTTTGTTTATTTTATGGGGATAAACAGAATGAAAAGTTTAATCAGTATTCCATGAGCCGGCTAGCTGACACACACCTTTCCCTTTCAAAGCTAGCACCTCAGACACCTTCGCCGTTAACCAATCCCGTCACTCCGCCTCCCTTGCCACCCCGACTTCAAGGCTCCCTCGATGCTCAGAAACGTTGTGAGGCGAGGTTCAGAGCCTCGGCCACCTTCCTAAAGCGGGCTGCATCCTGGGTGCCAGCCCACGTGGCCCCCGAGGGGCTTCACGACGTCTCCTGAGCCCCTGCCGTGGACAGTGCTTGCTCAGGGTTTATCTCATGACTCTTGATCCTTACAGCAAACCTGGAAACGGGTGTAATCCTTACGGTCGCCGACTCTCGGCAAGGGTAACGGGCCGTCTCCTTGCAGAGCTGACAGGCCTGCCGAGCGGGGAGGAGTGCAAAAGCTGGCCTGGGCCTGACTGACCAGAGCTCACTCTGCAAACAGCTGAAGGAGAGGCTGGGGCTGGAGGGTGCCCGGCCTTCCTGGTTGAGGTGCCTGGCCTTCCTGTTGAGGTGCCCGGCCTTCCTGTTGAGGTGCCTGGCCTTCCTGTTGAGGTGCCTGGCCTTCCTGTTGAGGTGCCTGGCCTTCCTGTTGAGGTGCCTGGCCTTCCTGTTGAGGTGCCTGGCCTTCCTGTTGAGGTGCCTGGCCTTCCTGTTGAGGTGCCTGGCCTTCCTGTTGAGGTGCCTGGCCTTCCTGTTGAGGTGCCTGGCCTTCCTGTTGAGGTGCCCGGCCTTCCTGGTTGAGGTGCCCGGCCTTCCTGGTTGAGGTGCCTGGCCTTCCTGTTGAGGTGCCCAGCCTTCCTGGTTGAGGTGCCCCTCCCATGGGACTTCCTTACGTACGCTGTCAGAAGAGGTGGCTGCTCTTACCATCTTTTCCTCCGTCCCTCTTCCCTGTGGACAGCAGTGCGAAGAATGAGTTGCCAGCTGCAAACAGATCTGTGAGCCACCACCCCATCCTGCGGGCAGGGGCCGTGGTGTCTCTGGGCGGGACTCACCCCGGCTCCCGCTCTCCCCTTCAGACACGGCGCCCTCGAACCAGCCTGAGTCGATGAGACCGAGAGCCAGGGTAAGGGAGGGCCACGCACACATCCAGGAGAGCGAGGGCGAGGGCGAGGGCGAGGCTGTGGCTGCCTGTCCCTGTCACTCGGACGTGTCCCTAGTCCAGAGATGAACGGCTCGACTGTCCAGAGGGCGGGGGTCTTTTCAATTTTCATTTCCTTCTAGCGCAGTGCAAGTTAGTACCAGGACTGAAGCTGGGCATTTCTGGGCCTGGGCAAGTGCGTTTCCGATCTAGGAGGGCCACGATCTAATTATTCCCGTAGTAACGCCAGCTTTCGGGAGACCGTCAGGGGAGCTGGAGCCAGGTCCCGGAGGAGGAGGACGGTGTGGATATTGAAATTGCAAAGTGGTGTGTGTACTCAGAAAGGCCGAGAGGGACAGAAATAGACTCGGGCCAGCAGGGTGGGGGCTAAGGGGCCGGAATGAACCCCCACGGCCAGCTGTGTGGTTGGATTCCTGACCCAGGGGCTTGAAGAGCGTGTCAGACGCGCGTGCCTAAAATCCCAGGAGGAGGATAAAGGAGACGAGGCTGTGGTGGGGCGGCCCCGCCCGTGAGGGCGGTCTCTCGCTCTCTGTCTCTCCAGCGAGCACACAGCCCTGTAGCAAAGTCTAAGGCAGAGACGACTGGCCCGAATGCAGGACAAGCAGCAGGACAGACCGCGCGGAGTGCACCAGAGGCCATGGCGAATCGTCCTTGGCCGTGTGGGCACAGAGGCTGGCGCCCTGCCACGTACCAGCTCTGGCACGTCTCCGCCCCCTGAGGGTCAGTCCTTGCTTTGTGCCATTGACCCCACAGGGTTCAATGTAAGGAAGTCCCCGAGTCTCTGACACTCAGCACCCGGTCGCTGTTAGTCATCACTGGTGTGCGGCTAGGTTAGGACGCGGCCTCCCGAGGGCGCTGCAGGGGTGAGGTCGGGGCGCGGGGAGGAGGTGGCTGAGAAGCTGGGCCAGGACGCGGCCTCCCGAGGGCGCTGCAGGGGTGAGGTCGGGGTGCGGGGAGGAGGTGGCTGGTACTGACGAGGCAGGAGAACAGTTCGGAGGTCATTTTAATCATCTAGGTATGAGGTAATCGGGTCGTGCCTTGGAGTGAGGCTAATGAGCTGAAGGCGAACGGTAAGTGTGACAGGCGTCTCAGGGCCACAAGACTTAATGAATAAGGGGACGGGAGAGCGGCTCAAAGATGACGCAGCCTGTGGACACGGCCCTCGAGGACAGCGGCACTGCTGAGTCCATGGAGGTTTTAGAGGACGAAGCCCCGAGGCCCTCCTACCCGCGTGGGTACGGTGAGCCCCAGGTGCCCCATCCCGGAGAGCTGCCCACCCTCGTAAGTAGTCCGGCTCCCCACACGGCGTCCGCGCCGCTCACGCTGTCCCCCAGCTCGTGTGACATCGCTCATTTAACATTTGACTTTAGTTTGACTTCAACTGATTAATCTGGCTTCATCTAAGCAATAATATTTATGAAATCTCAGGCTTTATGTGCTGGTTATATTTTGTCTAATACACATTAAAATGAAATCGTAACTGTTAAGAGAAATACCTCCCCTATACCTGCTAAAAGCACCCCCGGTATCGTGGGATACACACTCTGTGAAGCAGGGTACGGATGCAAACGAAAGCTGCACACACTCCGTGGGGTCGTGGGACAGCGAGACCATGAAGTGGGGGAGAACCAGTGCTCAGAGAATCACAAAGGAAGGCGGAAGTACGGAGGCTGGGAGATGGCATGGTGGTTAGGGGCTGGACTCCCACATGGCCGACTGTGGTTCGAGTCCCGGACTTGGCTTGCTTTCTCACTTTTCCTCTTTCTCTCTCTTCCTCTCTTGTCAAAGTAAAAATACATAAAACAAATAATAGCAGTTGAAAAAAGAAGTACAGGAGGGTAGATGTTAGTAGCTTAGGATGGGGCAGGGCAGGAGGGGCTGTTGTGAGGAATTCTTAAAGAAAGGATGACTGATACATGGAAGAAAAAATGTTTGAAAAAGCCGTGGGATCCAGAATTAGGTAACCAGGGTGGGCTGGAGGTAGATTCCGGCTATATTTGAAAGTAAGCAAGGAATTGCACATGTACACCGGAAGGTCACGTGTCTGGACTTGAGGGACTGCCCCCATTGGGAAAAGATCAAGTGAGAACCCTATTTACGTGGCCTGGGGAGGGGGGGCAGGGATTGGTTCCCGGTGGTGACGCCTAGGAGGCATGGCCCACATGGACCAGCGTCACCGCAGGAGAGCCATGGGTCCCAGCCCTAAGAAGGCTCGGTCTCCCCAGCTGCCTGCTGGCCAGGGGAGGTCCGCGGGGCATGCTCTCTGTCTCTCTATCTCTGCAGCTGCCATCCCTGTGTGTCCCGCACGCTGCACTAGGACTTCTCATTACTCACAGGGCCGAACTGGCCCTGCTGCTGTGATACCTGGGCGGGGGCTGGCATGGCTACTGAGGGAGGAGGCGGGTGGCCACGCAGGAGCCAGAGACCCTGGACCTGAGAGGGCGAGGAGGGAGGACCTCCCAGCGGAGAATGAGGAGGGCCAGCTCCCTCACCAGCACTGAGGGACTCCGCAGAGCCAGAAAACTGGCAGGGCTGAGTGATGCCATCGGCCGCACGTGGGCACAAAGCAGAGGGGTCGAGTGGAGCTGGGATCAGTGGAATGCTGTGGGCTCAGGGCAGGTGCTCGGTGCTCAGACAGGGCAGTCCGCAGGCGGCCAGCGTGGCTCCCGGATGCGCCTGGCTGGGGCCCGGCGGGTGCCTTGGTGAGGTTCCCAGCCTCAGTTTCCCCATTTTAAATGGGCGGGAAGGATAATCTACTGCCCCACCCAGGCCAGGGAGTGTGACCTGCTATGACTTGGAAACCAAGCAGGGGAGACCTCCCCTCCAGTAATCACAGCCCTATGCTGGTGTCCTACAGACTCAGACCTGCCCCATCAGAGGGTGTTCCAGCGTGTCCCTCAGACCTGCCCCATCAGAGGGGCGTTCCAGAGTGTCCCTCGGTCCTGGCCCATCAGGGGGCGTTCCAGAGTGTCCCTCGGTCCTGGCCCATCAGGGGGCGTTCCAGAGTGTCCCTCGGTCCTGGCCCATCAGGGGGCGTTCCAGAGTGTCCCTCGGTCCTGGCCCATCAGGGGGCGTTCCAGAGTGTCCCTCGGTCCTGGCCCATCAGGGGGCGTTCCAGAGTGTCCCTCGGTCCTGGCCCATCAGGGGGCGTTCCAGAGTGTCCCTCGGTCCTGGCCCATCAGGGGGCGTTCCAGAGTGTCCCTCGGTCCTGGCCCATCAGGGGGCGTTCCAGAGTGTCCCTCGGTCCTGGCCCATCAGGGGGCGTTCCAGAGTGTCCCTCGGTCCTGGCCCATCAGGGGGCGTTCCAGAGTGTCCCTCGGTCCTGGCCCATCAGGGGGCGTTCCAGAGTGTCCCTCGGTCCTGGCCCATCAGGGGGCGTTCCAGAGTGTCCCTCGGTCCTGGCCCATCAGGGGGCGTTCCAGAGTGTCCCTCGGACCTGCCCCATCAGAGGGTGTTCCAGAGTGTCCCTCAGACCTGCTCCATGAGGGGGTGTTCCAGAGTGTCCCTCGGACCTGGCCCATCAGGGGGTGTTCCAGAGTGTCCCTCGGACCTG
>NW_006159487.1:1779000-1782935 GCF_000334495.1 Tupaia belangeri chinensis
TCCCAGGGCCCCCCTCGGCCCTGCCCCATCAGGAGGTGTTCCAGAGTGTCCCTCGGACCTGCCCCATCAGGGGGTGTTCCAGAATGTCCCTCGGACCTGCCCCATCAGGGGGTGTTCCAGAGTGTCCCTCGGACCTGCCCCATCAGAGGGGTGTTCCAGAGTGTCCCTCAGACCTGCCCCATCAGGGGGTGTTCCAGAGCGTCCCTTGGACCTGCAACAGCCCCAGCAGGAGACAGTGCAAACGCCAACGTGGAGTGGACTAAGGGCGCGGTCTCTTCACAGCTTGGTGCCGCACCCCGTTCAGGACGGACGCTGAGACAAAGTGCCCTGTGCGCCCAGCACGCTGCCTGCTTAGAGGCAGGATGGACACGGAGCGCCATCCGTGTCACCCTGTGCACACGCGGCCGGACCCTGCGATGCTGGGCTGTGCCCACGGAAGTCTGGCCCTTACTGCCCTGGGGTCGCCGGTTGCAGGGAGGGGCTGCAGCGGACTGCGGGGGGCTGGCAAGTGGGTGTGTCCGTCCAGGACGCCGATGAGCACACGTTAAGGACTTGCGTGTCTCTCGTGAACAAGACGAACGTGCTGGAAAGACAGAAACGGACCCGAGGTCTTTTCGCCTCTGACTGGAGCGGCGTGAGTTCCTGTGCTCATGGACACGTCCCCTGGCCAGAGCGGCCGGCTCCAGCCAGGGAGCAAATACGTGTGTGAACAGGGTGGGCAGCGTTTCGGCGTGATTGGCAGTTTAATTAGGAACATGTCCTTTCCCCGCCATTGTAATTAGACTGGCGGAGATGCGAGACATTCTAGGCTGTTCCAGCTATCTCTTGATTGCTGGGTTGCTTTCAAAACCATTTCTTGTACGTGCGAACACGACGGGGACTTGGCATGGAGGTGGCCGTGTTCTCATGGCAGCACGAGACGAGTTTGGTTTGGTTGACAAGGAAAGCGTGTAACTGGGAGATAAAATGGAGGTCCGCCCTGCAACTGCTCGCCTTCCCACTGCGCGTCGTCAGCGCGAGACAGGGCTCCGGCGCCCGGAACCGGCCTTGCCCATTTTACACGGCAGGCTCGACCGCCCTGCCCGCACCTGCTCTGTGCCTCCCTGTTCGTTGCAGCTCGTGCGAAGCGATGCTGTAACTGCGGCCCCAGGGATGAAGCCGGCCTGGCAGGAGGGCTTTGCCATGACGGGGAGTGGAGACAGGGCTAGCGCCAGTGGGCTCGGGCCCCTGGCCCTGGGTAGGAGCGCTGGGAAACCGCTGCCCAGGATGTCGGTCCTTGCGCTGGGATGGCAGAGGGTGACAGCTTCGTTGTCCCCTTTCTCTTCACCCCTCTAGACGCAGCCTGGGTGGTTTCAGCCGTCAATTTTAAGTTAGCATGTTTAGGAATTAGGCAATGTCTCTTTTAAAAAATAATTTTCTTGTGGATATATTTGTTTAATTTAAGGAGATAACTATTGGGTCACCCGGAAAGTCGTGACGCCTCTTTTGCATAGAAAAACATGAAAACCTTCGTCATGGCTTTTCTGACCACCCGATCGAGCCCCGCGTCCTTCCACAGTGAACTCAGAAGGTTGGGAGTGTCCTGCACATTCCTAGGAAGATTTCAACTCGGAGCTTTATAAGCAAATAGGTTTCAGCTACTGAGCCCAGCGCGCTCCCTCCGTGCGGGAGCCCACCCTGGAAAGCCTGGCCTGTTGCGTACCCTCAGCGCAGACAACGCGCCGGGTATACTCAGCCACTGGTCACGGCTGTTCGCCACGTCCCAGCCTAGGTCTGACCTGCCGGGCGTCAGTCACCGTCAATGCCGGCGTGGAGACAGGGCAGGCCTCACTGACACCGCGCCTGGCCCAGCGCCGGGCCTAGGATGGGGTCAGAGAGGAGCTGGCGCTGCTCTGAGGGAGAGCAGGCACACGACGGCCGCATGCTGGGGGTGACAGTGTGCAGGTGCCAGCATGGCGGAGCGGCATGACCGGCGAGAGGCGTGGCTCTAGGAAAGGCTTTCTGGAGAAGGAAGTGGCCGACCGTGCTTGGAAAGACGACAAGGAATTTTCTCAGTAAGCGTCTAGGCAGGAAGGCGGTGCAACACGCACCAACACAGACCTTCGCAGCCCACCCCTGGGGACGGGGCACAGGCCTGGGCGGGCAGAGGACGGGCTCGGACCTTGGCCTGAACACAGACCTTCACAGCCCACCCCTGGGGACGGGGCACAGGCCTGGGCGGGCAGAGGACGGGCTCGGACCTAGGCCTGTACACAGACCTTCGCAGCCCACCCCTGGGGACGGGGCACAGGCCTGGGCGGGCAGAGGACGGGCTCAGACCTTGGCCTGAACACAGACCTTCACAGCCCACCCCTGGGGACGGGGCACAGGCCTGGGCGGGCAGAGGACGGGCTCGGACCTAGGCCTGTAGGTGGGCGGGCAGCATGGAGCTGTCGGAGCAGGCGGTGCGCTGGGGTGACCGCGGTGCTCCTGGTTGGCCCCGGCACCGTGCAGGGAGGCGGCGGGCATGCTCTGCATTCGAGGTGGGGGCGCGCTGGTGTAGGTCGGTGGGAGCACTCGGACAACAAAGGCGGTGGACCTCTGGACAAGGGCCCAGTTCGAGAGGCACTTGGAAGAAGGCCAGCGCACCTTGGTGGAGAGGAATGCGGAGTCCCCCAGCTCACCTCTCAGCGTCCCGGGGCCCCCACCTCATCTGTGCTGGTGGGTCACGCAGCGTCCCATCGGGAGAGCCCAAGCCCTGGCCGGGTTAGTCTTCACAGGCATTTGCTGGAAGGCGAGTGGAACACTCTGGAATGCTTCTGTCCGCGCGTGTGTCAGGCCGGTAGTTGCTAACTAGGTGCGGCGTTGCTTAAATACTTTCTTATAGACGTCTCGAGTGCCTGATCTGGCTGACTTTTCCAAATCCCTTTTATACACCTAAAGACACATTCGAATAGAATCTCTGAAAAGCATCTTAGCAAATAGCAAACTGAGCAGCCCATGAACAGGTATTAATGGGTTTGCTTATTCTTTTAATTACAAAGGAAATATTCCTAAAAAGAACCCATGTTGTGAGTAGCAGTTAGGGCTCTGTGGGCTTCAGACCAGCGGCCTCAAAGTGGATCGGCCCCGCAGGGGATCTACGCTGGAGCAGGGGTGGAGGCGTGGCCTCGTCTAGGCAGACGGCCTCGTCCATGCAGGCTCCACTGCCTTCGGCTGTGCCCCCAGCCACTACCCATCGGCCACACCACGGAAGCGGTTTCCATCCCCACACACGCCAGGCTAACGTCCCGGGGTTAGCAAGAGCCAGGAAAGCCCGATAATCCCAGAGAGTCAGGAAAATGTCCAGGCATGGGCGGGGCATGGTGGGGGCTGGCCAGCAGTTTCTGGCATGTCCCGGTGAGCCCGCCGGGCAGTTCGGGAAGCACAGCCCTGCAGGGTTATCGGCAAGGTGCGGCAGGTGTCGTGGGTGCCCCTGGGCACCAGGGGGAAGGCGGTGGATGCCGGTGCACTTTGGGACCAGGCAGGAACCCCCTTGAGCCTCTCTGTCCAGGCTGGGGGCGGCCCGTGGGCGTGGCCAGGTGGAGAGCAGCTGGTCATGAAGCTTTTGGACTTAGCTCGTGGTTGCCTTAGCTGCCCACTTCCGTTTGCTCAGGCTAGTGAAGCGTGAGCAAGGACAGGCCACCTTGGAGGGCCGGCAGAGTGACGCCCGTGCCTGGCTGCACTGGCCTATGTGAGGCTCCGGGTGGTGAGGACCTCATGTCTGGAGCTGGAGTTTTGTGCCTTTCACAGACCGGTGCCAAGATGAGGTGGCTGCACCCATCCATAGTGAGCCTGGGAACTTAAACCTGGCCGTCAGTGAGCCGGGTCAGCCGTGTGGCCACCTGATAGTCACCGTTCAAAGTGCAGCCAGACAAGGAGAGCTGGGCTCCTGCTGCATTTTGGAAAACAGTCTT
>NW_006159487.1:1783206-1789311 GCF_000334495.1 Tupaia belangeri chinensis
GCTGAATTTTGGAAAACAGTCTTTAAGACTTTCGGAAGACCCTCAGGCCAGCCTGGGGCGCGGTGGTACTCAACTCCACGGCAGTCTGCATTTGGTTCCTGGGCTGCCCACACACAGGAGGCAATCATGCCCATGATCCCGTCGGCCCGGGGTGGGGGAGGTCACAGCAGGAGGCCCTTCAGAGGGTGCTTGTCTCTCTCTCCAATGAGAGAAATAAACGGACAAACTTAAGGAGAAAAAAAAAAAAAGAAACAGAAGGAGGGGGTGACCTGGCGTACCCGGGATCTGAAGGGCGCGGCGTTACACAACCTTGGTGGGAAGTCAGACACGTAAACCTGACATCTTCCCTATTGCTCAGAAGAAGCCTAAACAGTCTAGAATTTTTTGTGTCTTGTGGGACTTCGGCTATTTTGTGTCTCTACTGAAAAGTGCCCTGGATAGCTAAGCCCCAGCATGCGTAGAAGATACCTTTCAGAGCAGTCGCAGCTCTGTGGACGTTTTGATGCCTGAGTGTTTGCGTGTGACAGGGAACTCTGAATCCTTATTTCTAGCTGCACTTGTGTCAGTGATTTCAGATGATCTGAATATGTCTACACTGCAAGGACCCTGCCCTCCTCAGCCTTCCGCTCTGCACTGGCCTGAAAGCGCACCTGGGCTTCGCAGAGAGGAAAGCGATGCGGTTGAACGAGCCGTACACGTCTGGGGCTGGGCAGAGGGCTACGAGGGTACAGGAGTGTGCTCTGCTCCATTTGCGAAAAGGGGTCAGGGAGGTTGGAGCTCGGAGGTCAAAACCGAGAGCTGAATCCAGGTGGGGAGGCGGGGGCTGGAGTGTGGGGTGTGGCTAGTGGGGGAGGGAGGACCTGGGGGCATGTCCAGGGAGGATGTCCACCAGCTGGCCCCTGCCCTGAGCTCCGTGGGCCGGGGGGCAGTGCCAGCGCTGCTGGAGGTCTTGGCCACCGGAGCCTGTCTTCTGATGGGGACAGGAGCTGAAGTGACAGGTGGGGCCTCGGCATTTGGAATCCAGCCTGCATTTGGCTGGAAGGCTCCGGATGTGCCTGGGTCTGCACCGGAGCCCCGGCAAGCCCGCACGCCAGGTGGGGAGCTGGGTGGCGCCAGCACTTGCGGTCGACTTCCTCATGGCCCTGGAGGTGGGAGTGTGAGAGCCAGTGGCCTGGTTTCCCCCAAGCGGCCGTCCTTGGCTCACGGACGTCACCCCACCCCCTGCCCCCACGTGGCCGCCCTGTGTTCTGCCCTAACTTCTTATGGGGACACCTGCCACAGTGGATTAGGGCGGCCCGGTGACCTTGTGTGACCTTGGCCACCTCTCTAATGGCCAATAGCATCACATTCTGAGGTCCTGGGGTCGGGACTTGGGACCTGAACAACCACCGCGTTACTACGTGACTCCAGGTTAGGGTTATGGAACCGGAAGGGGGGGATCTGGACAGCATGGAGCCCAGTCTTGGTCTTGTTAACAGGAGGTGGAGACCACAGAAGGGAAGGGGCTGCTCTCCTGCCGAAGGCCATGGGTGAGTGCCTCCAGAACCGGGGCTCTGGGGCCCTTCAACAGCCCCCTGGGGGGTGGAGGTGACCGAGGCTGGGAAGGGGTGTCATTGGTGCACTCCGGCGCGGGGAATTGTTAAATGCAGTACCGAGTTCTTAAGTCTTGGGGGCGAGGGTTGGGGCTGAGATTCTGCTTCCGGTGAGCTCCCAGGAGCCTCTGCTGCTGCTGTTGCTGTGGCAACGGTCCTTGAGGTCCGGCAGTGGTGGCTCTGGACGAGCATTCACCTGGTGTTTGTTAGAGATGCCGCTTCGCTGGCCCCACCCCAGATGCCGCACCAGGAGCTCAGGTAGCAGGGCCCGGCGATGGGGTCTAGTCCCCCGGGTGATTAGGAATCGAGCTTTATTTCTACACTCTGGAGACATTTTCCTTCACGCTGTTCTGTCTCGGAGCCTCCTGATGGGGTGGTTAAGAATTGAGAACTTTTGTAGGATTCTCTGAATCTATGGGATTCGTGTGTGTTTGAGGAGAATGAAACAGCTGTATTTTTCTTTACCTCCTCCAGAAAGAAGCCAAATAAAGCCATGAGCCTGATCAGTGACACAGACGACAGGGGACTCTGGAAGACTCAGGGTCCCGGGCCTGTCAGCGTGTGGGCTCATCCCAGAATGTCCGCGACCCCTGCCGGCTGCAGGCCTAGGTGGAGGTGCCTGTCCCTCTCTCCAGAACTGCGCAGATGAACTTCCAAAAGCACTCTGGTCATATTGCTGACTAGGTTTGAGATCTGCAGTTCCTGACGGCCTCAGAATCATCCAGCTTGAAATCAATTGTTGCAAAATGCTCCATTTATAGTCGACTGTCCAGTTAGCATTCGATCAATAGTGAGAACTTCTCTTTCTTCCTCCTGCATTCCTCACACTCCCAGCCGGGTCTTCTGGACTGAGATAACACCTGCTCTTAGCAGAGTGTCATCAAGCGGGTTCTATTACGTCCCGACACGTTCGCTCTGCGTGTCTGTGAAGCTCTGGGCTCGCCTGTAGGACTCGTTCCCGTCCACACGGACTATGAATAGCCTGCCTTTCGCGTTATGTTTGTCCCTTACTGCCCTGAGTACCCTCCCATTCCCGACTGGCAGGCTGGGACCAGCCACGCAAGAGGGCTGCCTGCTGTTGAGGCTCAGCGCAGTGGAGTCGGCCGACATCAGAGCAGTAAGACTGGGCAGGCCCCATGGCCTCGTGGTTAGGGAATCAGACCCCACATGGCCAAATGCATGGTTCGAAGCCCAGACTAGACAGCTGGGGTGAGAAACACGGCAGGCATGTGTGTGTGTGTGTGCACTCCAACGCTGAGATGTTGGAGGGGCAGCACGACCACGGCCCCCTGGGGTGCTTCTCCTCCTCCCGCTCCCTCTGTCTCTCTGGTGAGCACGTGTGCCCTGTGCCCTCTGGGGAAAAAAAGGAGAAAAAGAAAAGGTTTGCTAAGCCTCAGTGTTGGTGAGATAATAGGAAAACAGCCACCGCGCATCACCATTGGTCAGTGTGGCACAGCCTCTTTGAAAAGCAGTTCGGCGACGTCACCAAGTGCACGGACTGCCCGTGTGCCTCCTGTGTCGGGCGGTGACGTCACCGAGTGCACGGACTGCCCGTGTGCCCCCTGTGTCAGGCGGTGAAGTCACCGAGTGCACGGATTGCCATGTGCCCCCTGTGTCGGGCGGTGAGGTCACCGAGTACACGGACTGCCATGTGCCCCCTGTGTCGGGCGGGGAAGTCACCGAGTGCACGGATTGCCATGTGCCCCCTGTGTCGGGCGGGGAAGTCACCGAGTGCACGGATTGCCATGTGCCCCCTGTGTCGGGCGGGGAAGTCACCGAGTGCACGGATTGCCATGTGCCCCCTGTGTCGGGCGGGGAAGTCACCGAGTGCACGGATTGCCATGTGCCCCCTGTGTCGGGCGGGGAAGTCACCGAGTGCACGGATTGCCATGTGCCCCCTGTGTCGGGCGGGGAAGTCACCGAGTGCACGGATTGCCATGTGCCCCCTGTGTCGGGCGGGGAAGTCACCGAGTGCACGGATTGCCATGTGCCCCCTGTGTCGGGCGGGGAAGTCACCGAGTGCACGGACTGCCATGTGCCCCCTGTGTCGGGCGGTGAAGTCACCGAGTGCACGGACTGCCCATGTGCCCCCTGTGTCGGGCGGTGAGGTCACCGAGTGCACGGTGCCCCCTGTGTTGGGCGGTGACAGTTCTTGGTGAAGCTCTCATGCTGGCTCTGCAATGCTGGCTCTGGGAGCTCACCCTGCAGAAGCGCCCATGTGGCACAGAGAGACTGTGGAGTAGACGGTCATGTTTGCTGTTGGCAAAACCAGAAAGCCCGGGCAGCGCCCACGGCTCACCACCAGTGAGTGGGTCGCTGTCTTGCTGACTGACTAGTGCTACGTGGTACTGGGAGGCTGAGATGCTGGCGGGGTGTCAGGATGTCACCTTCCCAGCTACTCAGAGAAGTGAACTTTCTTCCACGGCAGGTCGGGGCTCCCTAAGAGAAGACTGGTGCTTCCTGGGCTCTCACCACACGGCCTTGGACGGCACAGCCGCGGCTTTCTCCGGCAGGGCTGAAGCAGGCGAGGGCGTGAGCCACCTTGCTGAGGTGGAAGTGCTGAGATTCCGGCCAGGTTTATGACCAACCGCTGCTGGGACCTCTAGGGAGGGGCCGGGGCGGGGGGAGATTTGCTTTTCATTTACGCTGCTCTGTCTCACCAGGTTATCAGGAAAGTCATGGGATCTTCCTATGCACAAATGCGTCAGGACTCCCCGACACCCACTGTGTGATTTAAGACTGCCTGCATTGCTATTGAAATGAGGGAAGCAAAAGAAGAACAGAACTGAAGGAGGGAGGGGGCCGTTGGCAGGAACGTGAGGCGGAGGGAGAGATCGGGAGAGGAAGAAAGGCAGGTGGACCTGAGCGTGGGGCAGAGACGGCGCAGCCCTGGCGAGCGGGCACACGCCCGCCGTTGGCGTCCCTTGGCAAGAGCAACTGTCCTGTAAGGAGTGACACTGTGTCCCGCGTGGTCTCCTCCGGCCCTCCCAGCGCAGCGGCGCCCCCTCGTCTGTGAGGAGCCCTGTAGACCGCGCGTCCTAGTCTGACTCGATCGGAGGATAGTCCAAACCCTCCCTGAACGGTCTCTAAAGGCTGGCATTGTGGCTTGTGAATCTTGTGCTCAGCGGTGTGAAACACCGGAGTTCATAGCAGGTAGTGGGTCGTCCATACGTGCTCCTTTGAAAGATCCCGTCTTTGACAAACACGCACTGTTTCCTGCGCTTTTCGTAACACCCTCAAATACACATGTCCACTGTCATAGCGACCCTGCGAGGTGGGACTGTCATCACCCTCCCCACAGAAGGCACAACCAGTGCCTCCCCCGGGAGGTCGCAGCCTCATCAGCGGGGGCTTGGCTCTCGTCCTCTGACCCCCGTGCTGTCCTCATCCGTGTATAACTCAGCACTTCCCTGGGCGTCCCCGCTTGTGAGCCAAGCAGGGTGTCACTATCTACTATGGACCATCAGTCACCCAACCGAATCGAACCCCGCGTTCAAAGCCCTGCCTGGCTGGACGCGCTGTCACCGAGCAGGTGGTCTTGGCTAGGCAGGTTAGAGCTTTTCTGTCTCTTCATCGACTTCAGCCTGGACTGCACAGGGCCCCTCGGGAAGGACGGGAAGCTCTCAGAGTCAGGACCAATGGCCCAGGTGGCCTGAATGAGAGGATGCTGGGAGAGGACGGAGGAGTCCCTAAAAGGATGACGGGCCCAGAAAGGCCGAGGTGTCGGTGGGAGAGCACCTGGAACGCACACGTGGCTCGCTCGCAGCTGGAGCTGAGTCAAGGCCAACCTGTGCTCCCGACGCAGAGCTTCTGAACACGGAGGAAGGACTCATGCCACGGGAGCAGGGCCTGGGGAGCCACTGCTGTGCACAGGCTGCTGAGCGGGAGTGTGGCGGTGGTGGCAGGGGTCTCACGGAGACTAATCTCACGGCTGTGGAAGTGGGTTTCGTTTCGAGGCCGGGATCACACGTGTCAGGAGACATGGCAAGGCAGACATGGACGCGCTTGCCCTGAGCTCTCAGCCCCACTCCCCTCGAGGCCCGCTGTCGGGGAGCGGAGGCGTGCGTCCCTGGGCCCTCGGCTGCTGCGTTGTATCATCTCAACAACTCGGCGCTAACTCCTAGCAGTCAACGTTTATGGCCTTCCAGGATCTCATAAATGTCACGTCAGGCTGCCTCTCGGGGAATTTTTAATCAAGAGGGAGAATTTCAGCTACGAGTAGAGCAAGAATCCAGAGGCCCACTGTTGGTCGGTCCAAGTGGCACTGACGAACCCGAGGGGAGGCGGTTTGAATAAAGGGTGCTGGCCGTCGACGGCCCCGAGACGTGTCTCTCTGTCGAGGCCAGGTGAGGAGCAGACGATCCCCTGAGTTTCTGAACGGCGACACACAGCACGAGACTACAGGGCCCCTTCTCATCTCCGTGACCAAGCAAAGGCAGGCCCGACGCTGGCCCGGGCGCGGGCCGCTCAGCCCGAAGGCCGCTGCTCTGCTCTCGCCCAAGGGGCTGCGGCA
>NW_006159487.1:1789989-1792589 GCF_000334495.1 Tupaia belangeri chinensis
GGGGGGGTCCGGGGGGGGGGGGGTGACCAAGGTCCCGCAAGCTGGCTCCTCTGCTCCGACACAGAGTGCCGCTCTGTAGGGCCACACAGCCGGTATGCCGCTCCCAAATGCCGAGCCGTGAATCATCGGTCTGCAGTGCTGGGAATGAGCACGCGCCGCTATAAATATCTCCTGTCTAATGGGCTGTCATTGATGGCTTTTGGAAAGGTTTGACCCAGGAGTGAGGGTTTTAACGACTGTAATTGAAATTAGATGAAAGCATCAGTATTGGGCTTTTTCCTGACCCATGCGAGGACACATTCCAGCACATGTCACAACGATTATGGCGTGTCCAACCTGAGGGACAGCAAGCCGTGGCCCCTCTTCAGCACCTCCGACTGCCAGCTCCTGAGATGGCGGCTGGTGAGTGATAGGGCTCATGGCGCTGCAGCTTCTTCACAGAGGGCTCTGGGCGGAGGTGGCGCTGCCGGAGGGCACGAGCCGGCTCCCAGAGCAGGGTCTGAGCAGGAGGGCTGTAGTCTGGCATGTCATCTGACCGTCACCAAGGTTGGGGGAGGTGAGAGGGGCACCATCGTCCCTGGCAGATGAAGGGATGGCGGCCCAGAGAGCCAAGTACCTGCCCAAGGTCACACGGCCGGCGAGTGACGAAGCAGGAACTGGGACCTCTGATCCGAGGCAGGGCTCCGCTGGGCAGCTCCCTGGTCCTGGCGCAGCTTACAGCCCCGGGTGTCCCGGCCGCCTGCTGCCTCCTCGCTCGTGGAATTCCCGGTGCTCGGGAGCACTGGAGTGGCGGGACTTCCCCCTGCCGACTCCCATTGCAAACAGCTCTTCTGAAGGCAGTTTGAGTCCCGAGCGGGGGTTCCTCGCATGTTAGTGAAGAGTCTTTGGGATGGACAAGACACCGTGGTGTCCTGGAGAGTCCCAGGCTTCATCCCAGGCCACGCTGAGGGTCGGGGGTCCCGTCTCCCAAGGAGAAACCCCAGGCTTGGGCTCAGGGCCCGTGCCTTCCCCAAGGCCAGGCGCCTCCTCTCTCTGACAACCAGAGACAGACGCTCTGTGGGGAGACCGCTGGCCCTGCCAGGCCTCGCTCTCAGGAGGCAGGAAACCTTGGAAGCGGCAGGAACCATATGCTTCAGCCATTATCTCCTGAACCTCAGGGCCCCAGACGATTAGTCAGAGGAGTGAGCTCGCGTGTGCCTCCAGCCCGAACATCCCCCAGCCGGGCCTGCGTCGCACCAGTGGAGGTCTGCAAATGGACGCATGGTATGCCTTTGTTCATCCAGCCTGTCACCACTGGCCACCTGGCGACAGCTCTGTAATCCTCCTGGGCAAGAGTAACAAGTCCCACGTAGGATTGCGTGCACGGTCTAATTACACGTAACAAAACATCGCCTCTCCGGAGAGAAGTGCTGCTAGTAAATTAAGAGATGCAAAACCCACTGTGACTGCCGATTCACCCAGCTCTCTAGCCACGGGGAAGGCTCCTTGAGAAGTGGGTTTGCATTTGATGATAATTACATGCCCACTGCGGGGGCTTCTCGTGCGCACGGGCTTCTGTGTTGGGGAAGGGGCGTGACTGGGAAGGAGACTCTGGGGCTGGTCATTCAATGCAGCGCTGTCCATGAGAAGGGAAACTGCTCCCCCAAACACACGCACGCTCTGAGCGGAGAAGCCCCGGGAAGCCGCCTGCATGGGCACTCCACACCCAGTGCTCCTTTCATGTGGGCCACGTCTGTGCGTGTCGAACCCCCTTGCTGCTTTGCCACAAGGATCCCAGGTCTATGTGAGTTGCTTTCGCCCCTGTGGCACCAAGCGCACAGTTCCTCTGGGCCCCCGCCTATGGGGACCCTTGATTAAAGGGAGGAGAACAAACACTTAAGAAAGACCGAGTAAACATGCTTACCGCTCATTACTCCTACAAAGCTAGGCCCTGGGGGTGGGTGGGGTGCGCACACACACACACACACACACACACACACACACACAAGCTTTACGGTCCGTGATCACACCTGCGCTTTCAAACGCGGTCTGCGCTTCAGTGCCGGGCCAGGCCGCGTCCTAGCGGCCACCGACTCCCAGGCCGTGGTCCCCCTCTGCGGTACGGGGCGAGTCAGTTACCCTGGCTGTCCGATCTCGGCAGCTGTGGAGACGCAGGGCAGTGATGCGAAGGTGGTCCCAAGCTGGGCATGGCTGCTCATGGCCCTTCTTGTGGTGCCGGCTTGTGTCCAAATGCAGCGCCATGGCTGATGGGCCGGTGGAGAGACTAGGGGTGAGAAAGGCGAGGCCGCGCCAACTCCTTCTTTATTTAATGCGATAGAAAGACAGGGTTTTTTAAATAAAGGAATTATTTTATTTAACTTTATTTGTTTGTTTATTTATTTATTTATTTATTTATTTTAATTTGACCAGAGAAGGGAAGTGAGAGAGAAAGAGAGAGAGAGGGAGAGAGAGAGAGAGAGAAAGGGAGAAAGCAAGCTGCCAGGTCCAGGAATCAAACCATGGTTGACCACGTGGGAGTCTAGCACCCTTAACTACCATGCCACCCGCCAGCCCCGACAGAGATGGTTTTGACTGGCTCCCCCCCTTTGGAGCTTTTTGGC
>NW_006159487.1:1792600-1794552 GCF_000334495.1 Tupaia belangeri chinensis
CTTTGTCCCGGAGCCAGCCAGTTAGCCAGGATGGCAGGAGTGCTCCCACGCCTGCTGTCAGTCTGGCTGGGGAAAGGAGCCGGGGTCTCCATCTGGCTCCAACCTGCGAGGGGTGCTACCGCCGAGCCGCCATGCTGGGCTCAAACCGGGGATGTGGAATAGAACTGGAAATGAGGAGCAGGACACTGCAGGCTGTAGAGATGGAAAGGCTGACTGCAGAGAACGTAGTTCCCTGACTAGACTCTGAACAGAGCGGAGGTCGGAGGGGTAGGAAAAAGACCCAGAGAGGAGCAGCAGTGGAGGCAGGAAGGTGGCAGGGCGGGTGCCCGAAGGAGCTCGGCTTTGAGCAAACGGCTGACTGCTGGAGCATGCACGCTGAGTGGGCAGCCACGCAGGGCGGGTGTCCACGCTGAGTGGGCGTCCACGCAGAGCCAGTGTCCACGCGGAGCGGGCGTCCACAGGTGGGCATCCATGCTAATGGGTGTCCATATAGAGAGGGTATCCATGGAGAGTGGGCGTCCACGCTAGTGGGCTTCCATACAGAGAGGGTATCCATGCAGACTGGCCATGCACGAGGAGACAGGCTTTCAACCAGGCAGGAGAAGTGAGTGCAGGTGGTGGAAGGGGCAGGTTGCAGACGTGCAGGGCTCAGGTGGGAATCTTGATCTCTAGTCCTCCAGAATCTCCCTGGTTGTGCACTGGGGCAGAGGACGGGGATGGGCTGGGATAGACCGTGGCTACAAAATGGGCTTTCTTGTTTCCCAGTGAGCCTCGTCTGCCTGCCATGACCAGACTCCTGAGTGTCAGGAAATGGGGCAGTTCTGGGTGCTCGTCCAGAAGCAGTGAGCAGACCGGGAAACGTGACAGCTCGTGAACTCCCAGTCCTGTCTCTAACGCTGCCCCTCCAGGGTGTCTTCCGTTCCTGAAGACAAGGGAAAACACATTTCCACTACAATGGCAGGGACGCTGTGAGAAGCAGCACTGCTTGAATGTTTATATACAGAAACTGACACCCATCCACTTCCCGTTCAAACCCCTCTCTCCAGAGTGCATCGCGACGCTTCCTCCTGGTGTTTTCCTTGCATGCTACTGAGCAGCTGTCGCGGAGCAGATCCTGTCGCAGTCTCTCCTTTCACCTCCCCCACTCGGTAAATCTCGCTCTTTCTCTTACAGATGAAAGCCTGGTAAAAGCTGCTAAATGACTAAGAGATGGACCTTCCGAGTCAGCAGACCTGTCCCCCAAGTAACCTTGAGTCACGCCACCGATGCTTTTTGACACCATGCAGTTTCCTTTTGATTTCCCCCTGTTCTGGTAGCAAGGCTTGCAGGGCAGTTTCAAAGTGCTGGGCGGGGTTCTCTAGCGTGTGACATGTGAGCCTCTGTCGTCAGCACACCTCCCTGTCTGGGAGCACGTGAAGGTGGCCTGTCATGCTGATTTCTTGCATGTCTCTGTTCTCCCGCTGGGAAGTCCTCCTGCTCTGCCTGCACCTCCACAGCTCCCCGCACCCCCTCGCCTGTGGCGAGCACGCTCTCCCTGCGCGTCCATAGCAGGTTCTCTGTCTACGAGCTGAGCTCCTTGGACACGTTGCTGGACCTCTCTGAATCTCAATTTCTCACCTGCAAGTGGAATCAAATATGGACCCAGGGAATTACTGGGAGCCGAAGTGTGACAGTATGTGCATGCGTGGCACCCATCGGTGCCCCGCCTCCCTGCCACTCAGAGGCTCCTCCCACCCTCTCCGTCCACACAGGTGTGCGCACGGGAGACTGTGGCTGCAGCTGCTCCTAGAGTCTGCACGAGAGGCTGACAGCGCTTCTCGCTGTACGGCTGTTCGCACGGCTTACAACTTGTCTTTCACACAGAGCGACGCGGAATGTCAGGAGAATGTGTATTTGGAGGGTCTCAGCTCCTGGCTCTTGGTCCCCTTGCTCAGTCTCTCCCTTCCTTTCAA
>NW_006159487.1:1795130-1811927 GCF_000334495.1 Tupaia belangeri chinensis
ATCGTGGGAAACCCCACGGCGTGCTGTTAGTGCAAAAACCTCTGAGCTCTAGAGGAAGGGGAATGAGAGCGCTCTCGATAACGAAGGCGTGGCCAGCCGCGAGCCACTCAGGAGAGGACCAGAACGGGTTCCTGCCTCACGCTCCGTGCCCAGGTAAACTCCAGATGGACCAGGGTGTAGATGTAAAAGTAAAACCATACCAGTGCTCGAAGAAACAGATGTGAATTATTTGTAATTCATAAAAGATCAGTAAATACGACTATGTTAAAAAACAAAATGTTTGCTTGGAAAAATAAACCACCCAATGAAAGACAAGTCAGAAACTTGGAGGAAGTACCCATATAATCACAGGTCAGGGCTGAGACCTCCGCCATGCATAAGCTCTCTTGAAAATCGGTAAACGAAAACACAAACCTGAAAGCAACAAAGAGGCACCTCGGAGGAAATGCACGCACCCGGCCTTTGAACATGGGAATGTTACTCCGACTTACTCCCATGAGAAGTGCAAGCCAAAGCTCTGCTTGAGACATTGTGATTTACTGAGCAGACCGGCGGGACGCACAACGTTGACCACGCAGGCTCTCGATGTGACTCAGGGACCTGGCGCGCTCACACATGTGGGCGAGAGGGTGAGGTCTCCCATCCCTGCCAGGCGAGGGTGCCGCCGGCGAACTGCGCTTACCCTGGACCTCGTATTCCTCAGGGTTACCCTGGATGTGAAGGGACGCGAAGCCCGGTGGTGAGGTCTTTGTTCAGCATGTCACTTACTGTACCGCAGCATCAGAGTGGGCCAAACTGCGCCGTGGCCATGGCGGAGATGCAGCTGCGCAGTCTGTGGCGTGTCCACACGGCACCCGGCGTGGGGCAGAGAGAAGATGCTCTGTGCTGTGGGTACAGAGTAGGACACGGTGTAGCAGGTAGCAAGGTGTGTGGGATGTGCACTGCTTCCTCCTGCAGAAGACGAAGAGCGAGGATGAGTGCACCCCACCCCAGGCTCTGTGCTTATCCTTGCAGAAAGAGAGTCGGAGCAGAAACATGAGAATGTTTGCTGTTGGGGTGCGTGGAGCGAGGGTGACAGGAACAGGACGGTGCCGAGTCTTCTCTGAGTGTACCTCTGATGTCATTTTGACTTGAGAGTCATAAATGTTTCATATATGTTAAAATTAAACCAGTAAGGGTGAATACAAAGCAAATCTTCAAGCTGAATACAAAATGAAACAGCAGAAGTTAAGCACACTTCAGGCTGACAACGTAACCACACAGACAATTACTCACTGATTTGGAAACTTTCGAACGTAGAGCTCTGACCGTGCATCCTTAGTGGGCAATAGGCTAAGGACACCAAGACCTGGAAAGGCCTCTTTGAAAGAAAACAGTTCGTGACAGAGATGAACAGGCGAGGCGAGGAGGGGAGCACCCCCCGCCGTCTGATCACCAGCACCCACCGCGCCCTGCCCCTACCCTCCAGTTCTTTAGGAGTTTGGACACCTACAGGGATCTGGTGCGTCTCAGGTGGACGGGGTACTCGAACCCACCCACTTGACAATCAGTCAAGGAAAGTACCGTGGCTTCTGGCAGGGCACTCTGGCGTAAGGGACTGTGCGGCCGGGGCTGGGTCTGCCATGTGCCTCGCACCTACTGGGTAGGAAGCCGTGAGGAGTGGTCCTAGTGCAGGAGTCGCAGACTACCTCGGGTGTCCCGCAGGCCCACGCAGACAAGTTAAACTTGTCACTGGTGTCAGGAGCCAAGCCAATGGATGTGAACCCGACAGGGAAAGAAGAGGGGGTCCCAGGCACTGCATTGAATGAGAGGAATCCCTCCAAACAGATTTTCCCGCCGAAGAGCCTGGAAGCGCCGGCCTCCAGTCACCGTGAGCTCGTCTGCCCTAGACCTCAGCATCCACATGCCATTCCTCACTCAGAGACGCCCCAGATCTGTGGAGAAGGGCAGGTTTGAGCCTGGGACGCTGGCCACACCAGGGTGCGAAGGACGTCTCAGTGGCCCATGGCAGCTTACTGAGGGGACTGCGCTGGCTTGAGGGGGTTCTCGGCTGAATTTAAGACAATGCGAGCATCAAAATGAGTAAGGCAATAGATTAGAAGACACAGAAAAATAAAGTTCAAAGTGATACTAAAAAATTAAAATGAAATTCAAGTTGACTGGTCTAATACGCCTGGTATTCGTGCTGGGAGGAACCATGTTGTAAGCTGTGAAGATGTACAGTGATTAAACGTAACTAAGAAAGGGAATTTAAAATAAGACGGTAAAAGCCAACTCAAGTTTTTGGTCTAGTTAACCCTGTGGAGCCGATATCCACTCCCTAGTTTTGATGGCATAGGCATCATCACTGGGGGAGACCAGCTTGCGTACACTGGGCCTCTGGAATAGCTTTCGGCAGGCCTGTGGCTGTTATTACTTCAAGATAAGACGTTAACAGAAAAGTGTGTGCTTGCCTGGGAGAGGGGGCATACGGCTCAGAGGCCGGCCCAGCACGGGAGAGACGACAGGCTTAGAGCAGCCGCCAGGTACAACCACCAGCGTGGTAAGTACTGCAGGAGGAGGCCGCTAACAGATGGATGAGCCTGGGTCAGCGCTGTCCGACGCAGGCACTGACCGGCCGGCAGGTGCAGTGGCCGACCGCAGGGCTTGAGCCCTGGACTGGTGGTTTGAAAAACAGGCTGGGCACATGTGCACACGCGTGCCCAAAATCCTGAGAGGGGAATACAGAAGAAGGGCTTGTGGCGTGGCCGTCCCCCGGGAGCGGGCAGATTCTCATTTTCCCTCGTTCTCTCTGGTGAGTGCACAAGCCTTATAGAAAACGAATGAACTAACTAAAGAGGATATTGACAGGGTCTTAGTGCACAGATTGCTTGTCACCTACAAGGATAAAGTGGGCTTTGTGGTGAAGAAATCCAGCAGATGCCACCTTCACAAAATAACGGGGGGCTGGGGCCTCCCACTGCTCCCTCCTGAGCTTTGGGGGCCTTACAAAACTGTCATCATTCTTCAGTTCCACCTGAGGGTACGTGTGTCTGCCGGAGCGAGGAGAGGACTGGGTACTTGAACCTGCACACTTGACATTCGGTCAATGAAAGTACCCCTCCGTGGGGCATGGTCAGCCACTGTCCCGTCGCCTGTATTTCTCCTTCCTGCGTGATTTGGGGATGCAGACACAAGTGTCAGGTGTGCTTTTCAAGTCGTGCACACAGAGCTCGAGTTGCATGACCGTCCATGCGGGATCCGAGTCGCGCACACAGAGCTCGAGTTGCATGACCGTCCATGCAGGATCCGAGTCGCGCACACAGAGCTCGAGTTGCATGAATGTCCATGCGGGATCCAGATCCATTAACCACTAGGCCACAGGGCTAGCCCCAAGGTAATTATTAGTATGGAAATGAAATGGCGTTTCCGGCTTTTTACTGTGGTGGGGCAGGAAATACGCAACACTGCCTAGGTAGTGCTTCTGCCGAAAATGCCGTGTCGATCTGGTAATGAGGTAACAACTGCACAAATTGAGATGATGGGACTTCGTACGCGACGGCTAGCCCAAACTCCAAACTGTGAGCCAAGAAAGACCAGAAACAGTAGGAGAACCAAGTGACAAGTGTCAAATAACAGATGATATTTGATTGAACCTCAAATTGAGAAAAATAGCATAAAGAACATTGTAATATTTTACTACCTTATAAATAACAATACTATGAGAAACACGTAAAACCACTGGGACATTTACATCGGACAGCGTGCTAGAGAATATGACTGTATTAACATCCTGGGAAGAAAATGTCTCAGGGGTTCAAAAATCCCCGTGTGTGTAACAGCAGAGTTGACGGCAGTGGAGATGGGGGAGCGTGGTTCTGAAATTGTTTTAGGCAACTTCAACTTCTTTTTTTGATTTTTTTCATAGAGGCATGTGAGCTTACCTGAGAGAGACAGAGGGACGGGAAGTGAGAAATGACCCCAGGAAGGATGGCCATGCTGCAGCCCCTTCCCCCCACTGTCCTTCTGAGATTTGGGGGTGCATGCACATGTGCCCAGGCTTATTTTCGAGCTTCCAGATTCAGGACTTGAACTGTGGTTGGCCGTGGGAGAACCCAGCTCCCTAGCCACCACGTCACCTGCTGGTCCTGCTACTTTAATTGTTTTCTGCACCTGTTCAATAGGGCGTTGGTGACCATCTCATCCGAGTTTACCCGGGACTCGCCTGTTTCAGCATTGGGAGTCCCACCAGACCGCCCTTGGTTCAGGTAAACTGGGACAGCTGGCCACCCAGGACTCGTCTGCTGCTCCCCAGCGTCTTGGTCACACAGGCTCCTGTCTGAAGAACAGATGAGCTACCCACCAGGCTAGCTCTGATAGTCCTGAAGTGGAGTCAGAGAAAAGGAAGGACGGAAAGAGCCAGTCCACTTTCTGTGCAGATCAAACCCAGGAACTAAGCATGGCGGTCAGAGTGGCCGCTTTCCCCTGCCTCTGGACCGCATGGCAGCACTTCCTCCCCACCAGGGGCTGCGGTCAGACAGGGAGCAGGCGCCCACCTGGGAGGGATCAGCCGATTGGGGATACCTGGGGCAGCAGGCCTGCGTGCGGTGTGACTGAGTGCAGCCGAGGAGCCAGCTCGGGCCTGCACGTGGCCTGGGCCTCTCGCCCACGGTCCCGTGGCGGCCAGAGTGGCCGCTTTCCCCTGCCTCTGGACCGCATGGCAGCACTTCCTCCCCACCAGGGGCTGCGGTCAGACAGGGAGCAGGCGCCCACCTGGGAGGGATCAGCCGATTGGGGATACCTGGGGCAGCAGGCCTGCGTGCGGTGTGACTGAGTGCAGCCGAGGAGCCAGCTCGGGCCTGCACGTGTCCTGGGCCTCTCGCCCACGGTCCCTGCCCATGGTGGGCATCCACTTCAGTCGTGGAGCTAGGAGAGACATCTGGGAAGTCCGGCCCGATTATGCCGGGGTCTCAGGGCAGGGTCTTCTGAAGGGTACAGGTCTCCACGAGGGGTGCCGAGGCAGACGCGAGGCAAACAGGCCTCCCCGGACGAGAATGCGCTAAAACTACATGTGAGGTGTGTGTGCAAGAATGGCAGAATGGGGCAGAGTCTGGGACGCCCTCGCAGGCTCTCCCTGGGAGGTGCTTCGGGCACACAGGTGGTTGGAGTGTCCAACGGCAGAGCCTCCTCTGCGCCTCTGTGGCATTTACTACCTGCAAGTCCTCCACCCTCGCTCGTGGACTAGGGACTAAAAAGTAAGATCAATTCAGACGTGTGAGTGTCCGCCCTCCCATCCTTCCTCTCCCAGCACACGTGTGCGTGGGTGTGTGTGTGCAGAGACACACAGACTTGCTGTCTGTGCTGAGTGCACCTGGGCTGTCCCGATTATAAGTCCCTGCTGTGGGGAGCTGTGGACCCCGTAGGGTTGTTCATGGATTCTCCTGGATGGCGGCCGCCAGGGCCCCAGTTCCCATCTTGTGTTTCCAGCTGTGTCCTCTGGCACGCAGAACACAGCTTCCTGCTTCCTTGGCATCCATGCCAGGGACATGGAGCCCTGCCCAGCCTGCTCTCCTGGGCATGCCTCTGCACCTGCCTGCCACCCTTCCCCAGCCTCGGCAGCTCACAGCCTGGTCTTGCGCAGCCGGTGCCACATGGACTGGTGGCTCAGCCCCTCTGAGGCGGGCTCCAGGGGCCAAAGGCAGGAAGAGACAAGTCGAGGACAGGTGTGGGGACACAGGACTGGCCCTGGGTGTTTCATGGAAGGTGGTCGCCGGGGAAGGAGTCTCCCTGGCCTGCGCCTCGGGGCCTCTGCTCTGAGAAACGCACACTGAGGTGGTGAAGGGCGTTACGGCGACCTCTGCATCTTGGCCGTTACTGCGACCTCTGCATCTTGGCCGTTACTGCGACCTCTGCATCTTGGTGCCGTGGCTGGGACCTGGGGCCACCCAGGGATTAGGGAGCCCCATACACCCTCTGCTCCGGTCCCTGGCTCCCTGGGTGACATCCCTGTTGTGCTCAGTCCTGGGCACTTTCCACAGCAGGGGCTCGAGCTCACCTGTGGGCATTGGCCGGATCCGGCCTGCACTCATTTCTCTGGAACAGTGACACCCTGCGATGGGCGTGGGGTCCTCGCCTTCCACTCAGAAGATCGAGGCCCAAGGCCAGAGGGCAGAGGAGCGGCCTTGCCTCCTGGGCCGCCTGCTCCCGGTGTCCTCGTGTCCCCCGCCAGCCGCGGACTCTGTGGGCACAGGCTGTGTGTCCCATAGTCTGGGCTCGGCTCGCAGACCCTCCTGTGAGGGCCAGGCCTCACGCGGTTGCACAGCAGTCGCACGACTGTGAAGCAGGCCCGGCCATCCAGTTCCTTTTCAAGTAAGGCGAGCTGAATAAGGCCTGGGTGAGCCTTGGATGCGGGTCATGACGATGAGCCCCAGAGCCCACCTCGCCTGAGCTCGCTCAGTCCTCCAAGCGGCCTCTCCAGAGCTCGTCGCCGGACACACGGCCTCCACTTTCCACATGCTCTAAAGCATTGCAGATGATGCCGGATAATCAGATGTGCCATTCCACGTCACATCTGTAATTTCACAATTTAGCTCTCCGCGACATTTAAGCACATATAGAGCCCCTAGAGAAATCCTCCCTTTCTGCTAGAGCTTTTATATGTGGGCTTTGTGCTGATTTTGGTCTTTGCTGTGCCTAATAGTCGTGCAAAGTTTTCTCACTATGAAAGGCTTTGTGAAATTTAAAGAACCATGGAAACAAGCCCAGGCGATGGCAAATCCAGGTGGGCTGATTCTGCAGAAGGCAGGGCTGGGGGAGGCTGGATGGCCCTCCTCTCCTGTGCGGGTCTGTGGAGACAGCAGAGTTCTGCACCACGACGCGGGACTCGACCATTCCCAAGCACGTCTCGCGCATCGTGTTTGACCTGAGCCCCGCTTACCGGCAGGTGAGGCTGGGCGGTTACCACGAGGCCATGTTATAGACGGGGACACTGAGGGGCTGAGGGCTCAGGCCATGCCCAACCCACACAGCCAACGATAACTATCCCTGCGGACCTGCAAGTCTTGGGAGCAAACTCTCATCCAAAGCCCCGGTTAGAAGCCCGGCACCTCCTGAGAATCTGGTCTGCCTTCCTGGAGGCTGGGTCTGCTGGGCTGAGCTGAGCTGGGCTGAGTGCCCACCACCCCTCCCACCATGCCAGCCCAGGCCACTGCCACCACACAGGGCCCGTGCCACAGTCTTGGTTTCCGTTTCTGGCCCTGCTCCCCTTGGCCTGAGAGCTGCACTACAGAATAATAACTTACAAAATGAAAACAAGTCTCACCCTGTGGCCGTCCTCCTTCCTCGGCCTCCCAGCTGGGATCATAGGCACTTCCCCACAGGGTCCACTTGTCTCTGTCTTTCAGACGTGTGCCCTGGACAGGGCCTCCCCACGCTGCAGTCCCCCAGCCTCCCAGCCGGCCGGGACCCAGGTTTGTACAGGCGTGCAGGGCCGACACACGCCTGTGCTCAGGGCAGCCCCGAGGCCAGCCTCTGCCATCCCATGGCTTTGGCATCGCAGTGGTGCCCCACTGCCTACGGTGCTGCTGCCGGGCCCTGGCTGTTCTCGACAGGTCTCACTAAGCCGCCCAGGCAGCTGCAAGCTACAGGCTGCTGAGAGGCTGGGGTCCCGGGTGCTCACCCCTGCATGCAGCCTTTAGGGTGGGCCAGGATCAAGCCTGGACCCCCCGCGTGGTCCCAGCCCACCAGGCAGTGAAGTGAAGACCATGACCACGATGCTCCACTGCCTAAGCCCCGAGTCAGCCCTGTGCTCTGAAAACACCCACGGTCCCGACGTGGCCTCCACGGGGCTGTGTGGACCGATGCCTCTTGTCACCTACCTCAGAATCCAGTGCCAGCCCCCTCCCGCCACCTGACCCTCTCGTCTCAGGCCCCCTCCCCTCTGCCTCGTTTTCCTCAGCCATCGTGCTCGGTGACTCGGCCGCCATTTGTAACCGGCTCTGGAAGGCCCTGCACGTACTGCCACTGGCAGCAGGGACCTTCATTCCACAGCTGGACGGCAAGTTTCGGAAGCTACTGCAGTGAGCAGGGACCGGTTTTGCAAATGAGGACACAGAGGCTTGGGGCGGTTCTGAGGCCCACGGCCTCCACGGCGGGGCAGGTAGCGCAAGGAACCCAGTCCAGAGAGCTCAGCCATAGCATGCTGGCGGCCTGTCTGTGCGAATCGCAGTCCAGGGTGCTTCAGAAGATGGCGCTGCGTTTCCCAGGCAGGAGCCACGCGCCAGAGAAGCGTCCCTCAGCAGAGGAAGGAGAGGCCCGAAGACCGGGGAGATGGAGCCGCAGAGCAGCCGGCCCGCTCATTAGCCTCCTCTAATCAGCCTCCCCTCTCCCGGTGTCCCTGCTGACCAAGGAAGGTCAGAGGGGAGTCAGCCTGCCAGCTGCCCTGGGGGACAGGGCCTCTGGAGAGCCCATCGGCCGGGGGCGGGGGTGCTGTGTTGTGCTGAGTCATGGGTGGCTCCTTTTTTGGAATAATTGGGGCTCGTTCTCCTGGGGAGAGCATTGGGTCCCCGCGGGGTGCTTAGCTAACTTGGTTCCCGAGAGCCTTTCCTGGTCATGTGATCGCCCCTCTGGGGTCTTCTTGCTCTCCTCTCGCAGTCATGGCAGGGCCAGCAGGGGGTGGAGAAGAGTGGCACTGGTCACTTGGAAGGGGAAGGAACGTCCCCAGGCTGGTGGAAGTTGCCTTTGGAAAAAATGACGCAGTTTGCCAGGCTCCCTCGCAGTGAGCACAGGCCTGCACAGAGAAGCCTGCGGTCCGGGACTGCGGGCCAGCCCGCCATGGCTGGCTCTGCTGGGAACTTCCGCCCCTCTGCCCATCTGACCCGGCTTGGCTCTCGGGCAGTCCCAGCAGCAGGGTCCCACAGGAGAGCGAGAGCGGGTGAGCAGGCGGGGAAGAGGGCAGCCATGGCCTGGCGGTGGCGGGGCTGCGTCCCACATGGCCGGCAGAGCCCTGAGTCGAGACCAGCAGCTCGAGGGAGAGACCAGCGCGGTTGCTCCCTAACCGCGACTCGGGGACACGGGGCACGCCCTTGGGCAGAGCGATGGGGGCTGCTGGCTCTGAGGGGACCTGGTGACCAGCAACCTGCCCTCGGGAAGCCTCTTACATGCTCAGAGCCCTGTGCTCCACCCTGGGGCGGGGCGGACCTCTGGAGCCCATGCCCAAAGAGCTCACTGGTCTGGTGGGGTCCTGGACCAGCGTGGCTCTACACTGGGATCCGGGCTCTGCGCTGCCCCTGGTGGCTGACCTCGGGTGGCAGCCGCCCTCCCTGCGCCTGCCGTCCCCACTGATCTGTGAAGTCCAATAGCCAGGCTCTCACCGCTGTCCCCGCAGCCTGAGGGGACGCAGTGAAGCACCCGCCCCGGCCGAAGTGCCCCGATGGCAGCCAGCGTGTCCCTGTGCTCGGCCTCGCCTCACTGGCCCTCCGTGTACAGAACGGGGCTTCTCACTGCGGCCTGCAGGGCCCTTCTCCCTGCCCACCACGGCCTTCCTGAGCTCTGCGTCCCTGCCTCCCCCTGCAGGCAACTCCAGCCTGTGGGGCCAGCCTCACTCAGGCCTTCACTCCTGCCGCTCCCTTCACGCCCAGCGTGGGGTCTCCGGGCGGCTGGGCGCTGTTCCACACGCCACAGGATGCTACGACTCCTCCAGACTCGGCCCGTCAGGGCAGTAACACTCCTCTGCCCGCAGGCAGGACCACCCAGCTGCCTCCGACGTTGCCACACCCCCTGAGGGCATAACTGACACTGGGTGACGCTGCTCTAATGTCCTGTGTGTCCCCTTCCCCTTTCAGCCTGTGAGCATGGCTCCCGGCCCTGTGCCCTCCCCACCCTGTCCCCTCCCAACCCTGTCCCCTCCTGGCCCTGTGCCCTCACTGCCCTGTCCCCTCCCTGCCCTCTTCCTTCCTGGCCCTGTGCCCTCCTAGCCCTGTCCCCTCCCGGCCCTGTCCCCTCCCAGCCCTGTTCCCTCCCAGCCCTGTGCCCTCACTGCCCTGTCCCCTCCCGGCACTGTGCCCTCCTGGCTCTGTGCCCTCCCGGCCCTGTCCCCTCCTGGCTCTGTCCCCTCCCGGCCCTGTCCCCTCCCGGCTCTGTCCCCTCCCGGCCCTGTGCCCTCACTGCCCTGTTCCCTCCCAGTCCTGTGCCCTCACTGCCCTACCTGCTCCCAAGCCTCCACCTGCCATCCTTTGAGGACATCACCTTAGCTGCCCCGGGCAGAGTCGTGGTGGCCCACAGGTTGCTCCGAGGTGCCCGTGGCCCTCTGTCGAGAACAGCGGCAGCCCGTTTTCCTCCACAGAGCTCTACCCGAATGTCTGCAGAGCTCTGCGCTCTGAGTCCAGTGCCCCACCTGGGGCTGGGGAAGTGCTTCCCACATTCTTCTTTGCTGCCTTCGCTTCACCCCACAGTGGCCCTGCAGTGCCTCCCCTCTCGCCCAGGAGCACTGTCAGGCACTGCCGTGGACGATGCGATGCGGACTGGTCACGGCGGGGCGGGCGGAGCTGCTCTAGCTCACAGCCTCCACAGAGCAGAGGAAAAGCAGCCTGCCGGTCCCCAGCTGTCCCACTCTGCACGCGGTGTGTTCCAGGCATCCAGGTCACTCGCTGTGGTCTGGAGCTGGAGGCTCGGCCTACTACAGACGCTCCAGCGACGTGCTCTGGACCACACGTCACCGTGGGGCCTTGGCTTCCTCGCAAAGGAGGGGGGCCGCGTTAACGGAGCAAGCTCAGTGTCCCAGGCCAGGCCGGCCGTAGAGGTGAGACCGGCAGAGGCATGCGTGGGTGCTCTCCTAGAGGCGGGTGCTCTCAGCCCCGTGCAAGAGCGCTGGTTTGTGGGACAGGGGAACAGGTTCCTCCAGCTGGAGACACCCAGGGTGGGCGCTCCTGGAGACGTGCCTTGCTCTTTGGCTTGGGCCCCAGGCCTCGGGGTGAGGCTGAGCCGCGGAGGCTGGGGCTGTCTGTGGTCACCTGCAGTAACCACCGGCCTCGGCACCCTCCAGGGGCTGTGGACAGCTGACTGGAGACCCGAGTGTCCTGGCGGTTACCGTGGAGGCTGCCTGGTGTCTCGGGAAGCCACGTGGGCTGGGGTCAGAAACAGGGCTCTGGTGCCGGACAGCGGTACTGCAGCCAGCTCTGCTCCTCCGGGACTGCGTGGCCTCACGAGGTTGTTCGCTGAACCTCGGATCTGCACTGGGCAGGTCGTTCAATGGCTCCTCAGTCTCTTCTCAGTCTCCAACCACGTAACTGCAAAGGAGGTGCCTCCACCTGCCCATGCTCGCCCCATGCTCCCTGCCCTGTCCTGTCCTGTCCTGTCCTTTCTTTTAGGCTTTTACCATAGGGCATGTGCTCGCTGGAGACAGACAGAAAGAGGGAACGCGAGAAGTCACCCCCCGGGGAGATGGCCACGCCACAATCCCTTCTCTGTTCTCCTCTCGGGATCTCGTGTGTGCCTGGTGTGATTTTCAAAGCGCCAGGTCTGGACTTGACCATGTGGGAATCCAGCATCTAACCACTGTGCCACCTGCGGGCTCCCTGTGTTTTTCTTCACGTAAGGGGTGCACGCCGTGGGTAACGCCTCCCCAAAGCCAGCCTGAACCCGTAGCTGGAGGTGGCGACCTGCTGCCCTAGACCTCACCGTGGTGCTGTTGGCGGGCCAGGGGCTCAGGGACATAGGGACACTCCCGGTGGTGCCGTCAGTGGGCCAGCGGCTCAGGGACACTCTGCCAGGGACCATCAGAGAAGCCCTTACAAGGAGGAGAAGGAGGCAGATTGTGGATTACAAGAGATACCCACCTTCTTCCAGGAGAACCCTGGCTCCTCCTCCTGTCTGCGTCCCTGCCCCTCCTATCTCCATTTCTATGTCCGAAACTCCTGGCTCTGGGCCATGGAGGAGCCGCGAGGTGAGCTCGTCTCTGGCCCCGAATACAGCTGTCACTGCCAGCTTCGGCTCTGCAAGGGCTCCGCGGCACCAAACGGCAAAGGTCCCACCTCTGGGACCCGCAGTTGGGGGTGGAGCAGTGCTGGCTCACACGGCCGAGGTGGGGTACCAGTCGGCCTGCGTGGCTGCGTAGTCACAACATGCCTGCTGCGGACGCGGGATCAGCACCTGTCACGTGTCTCCTGGTGGCCTCCCAGCTCCGGTGTGTGGCCGCACAGCAGGACGAGAGTGCTGGGAGGAGCTGACCTTGGCCAGCCCTGGCCCTGGGCAAGACGAGGGTGTCCGTGGCAGCGCGCAGCCCAGGCGCCCCGTGGAAGGGCCGTGGGAGGGCCACCTTCTGCATCCGGCAGAGGCAGGGGTGCAAGTCCAATGCCCGGACAGTGACCCTGACCCAGGCCTGCGGGCCGACTTGGTGCTCAGGCCGTGGGTAGCTGCCGTGCGGCAGCCAGGTTGCAGGCCCCTCCACTCACCCGGCACGTTGGTTCCTGTGCTTGCTCAGCACTCTGGCTCTGGGCTTGGCCCCAGGTCACTGGCTCAGGCTCTCCGGGGGCGACTGCTCAGAGGCGTTAGGGAAGTCTGGGCCGGGCGTGAGCGTGGCTCCTAGTGGGCCTGGGAGTGGCCTTACTGAGGACGTCGAGAAGGTCAGGGTGGGCGTGGCAGAGTGCGGCTAGCTCACGGGGCCAGGAGCGCCGTGGAACGGGCAGTCGCCCCTTACTGACATGCTTTTCCAAACAGGCGTGGAGTCTTACTCACCAGCGAGGTGCCTGTCGGGTCTGGCAGGGTAGGCCAGGAGTGTGATCTTGGCAAATAAGGGGCCGTCACGTACCGGAGCTGCAGGGCACTCCGTGGGCTCGGCGCGCTGCCTGCACAGGCACCGACCCCAGGAGAGGCCGTGCTCTCGCTGTACCTGTCGGGGACGTTCAGTCGAAGGCCACGGTTGGCTTTAGGCTACTTTTCCATCGTGGGTCTCTTGGGAACATCCACCAAATTCAGGAAAGTGCCCCTAGAGTTGGGTGCAGAAGGAAGGCGGCCCCAGCCTCAACGACCCACAGTTCAGTGGGCGAGGAAGTCGCAGGGACACGCAATGCGACGTGCAGGGACACGCAATGCGACGTGCAACTCGGGGCAACTGCACCCCCGTAACAACGACGGCTCGTCCCCTCCTCAGTGGCTGACACTTCGCACGGCAGATGTGACGGCCGCTGTGCGTGCCCGGGCCTGCTGGCCTTCCACAAGCGTGCTCCACATTCGGCCCCGCTGGCGTGCCATCCCCCAGCATCCACCTCCACGCATGAAAAGGCTGCCAGCGTTTCAAGAGTCAAACCGAATCCCACCGTTGCCAGCGTCTTTCAGTCTCGCTCCTAGGGCACGGCCCGCCTGTGCCCTGGACTCATGGCCCCTGCCCTGTCCCTTCGTTTCTTTTCCGCATTCTCCCCCGTCACCGTAACAGCCCAAGACCTCCAGAAGTCTGGAGCCATCTTACTGGGCTTGGCAGACTTCAGTCCAGAGCCTGCTCTGATGGGTTTTGGAGAATCTTATCCTTCCTCAGTACGTGGCGTGCGCAGGACACGGGTATGACCAGCCCAAGCTTCTGGTCCTCGAGGCTGCTCTGTGTCAGCTGGACACGTTAGCCTACACCCAGCGGGAACCCAATTCCGATCATTTAAGGGGGCTTCATGGTGGGACTAGCAGACGACATAAAGGCTGCATTGTTAGACTCCCACGTCGTCAGCTCAAGTCCTGAACCTGGCAGCTTAAAACTCATGCTGGACATGTGTGCGTGCCCAAAATCCCGAGAGGAGAATGGAGGAGGAGGGACTGCCGTGTGGCTACCTCCCCGGGGGGTGATTTCTCGCTCTCTGTCTCTCTGTCTCTCTGGTGAGCACACATGCCGTATCAAAACCTCTCTCTAGAAAAGGGATTTCATGGCTCGCAGAGCTGCACAGGCTGTCGGGGGTGGTTTAGCTAGCTTCAGGCAGTTAGATCAGAGTTGATAAATGTTGTCAGGGATCCACCCGCCTCCGTCTCCGAGCTCTGCTTCCCCACGCCGACTTCATTCTTGGGTGGACTTCCCACGTGGGGACAGACGTGGCTCTTGGCATCGCAGGGTTGATGTTCTGTGTGCTCGGAAATGTCGGCAAGAAGAACCTCTTTCTGGATAATCCTGACACAAATCCAAGGCCTGCCCCTCACAGGGCTTGATTGGCTACTCCTGAATCAGTGGTGCGCCTCGGCGTCCGTGTGAACCACGGAATGCAGAATGCAGTGTGGACGCTCCTCAGAGAGGCCAAGCGTGCAGAAGGTCAGACGTCCAGCCGGGGTTCCTGGGCTCTCCAGAGGAAAACACTCGCCGCTGACCACTTTCTTTAACTCTGATCACACTTCCGACGCTGAGCAGGCGGTAAAACACGCACGCGTTCATCGCAAGGTGGACCCACCTGAAACACGGAGCAAGCTCAGGGCTGCTGTGTGCACTAGCGAAGGTACACCTGGAATCAGCTCCCATGACGGGAACTACAGCAGACCGGAGGTGCACGCGACGTCTAGGCTGCCCAGGGACACCGTCCATGTCGGGGCAGCCACAGCTGCAGTGATGAGGTGTCCCGACAGGAGCGGCGCCACACTGTCGAGGACGGCCACAAGCAGCCCTGCTCCTGACCTGTGCTCACTCTGGAAACATGCTTTGGCACGCGCTGAGCCAGGTGCCGAGCCGTGGCAGTGTCTGCACGCGATCCTGACCCTGCATGTGCTCCTGGCGGGGGGGGCCGCTCTGAGGGGAGAGAACCCAGGAATCTTCTCCCTTTGTGTTTTTATGTTGCCCAAGTTTTTGCCCAAGAACAGAATTATTTCACAACTGAAAAAAACACATGCTGTATTTTTAAATGTGTGCTTTGGTGTTGGGGCCAGCGGAAGCACAGTTCTTTGGATTTATGGTGACTCCAAAGTGGGGTGGCTCACTGTCTCTGGGGCAGAGTCCAGGATGCCCAGCCTCGGGCCAGGCAGGGGCACCCTCAGCTTTGACTTCTCATGGCGGGTTCCCTGTCACTCCCACGCCAACTGCACATCCATCGGTGGCTCCCTGGCTTGGGGGTTGATCTCTCTCCTTATTTATTAAGGGAGGGAAGGAGAGAGTGGCAGGGGAGGGAGCGAGAGATAAAGGGAGGAAGAGAGAGAGGAAGGGAGCCAGAATGGGTCCTCATAGGATGGCAATAAAGGAGCATATGTATCCACTAAAAAAATTCCCTGGCAACAAAAGCTTTTTAATTGAACACAGTCCCTTCAGCCAACTTATGTAAATTCTATCCCAATTTTGGGCATCTATTTTGAGCACAGAGAGAAGCAGTATGAATCTTGCCCTAAAATTGTGCTCGGCAGAAGGGGTGACGCCATCTGGGTGCTGAGTTAGAGGAGCCCGTCACCTGCCAGCCGGGATGAGGGCTTGCAGGTTCGAATTGCCTCCCCGCCAGCCGGGGCGCCTTGGTGGCAGTGTTGATGTCCAGGTACTGCATGGCCATGAGCACTTGCCTGGCCTGGGGGCCACCTGGTGAAGGACCTCAGGTCGGGGGACGTGTTTGCTGGACGTGCTCCCCCCGAGGAGCTGGCTCTGGGGAATCCGGCCCACCTGCAGAGTTCTATAAGCTGAGAGTCTGCGGCAACCCCTCAGTGGCTGGCCCAGCCTTGACCGATGGTCTCGTGGAGGTGCCGACTAGATGAGGGTGGGGCCTATCGCTGTGCCGGTCGGTGCGGGAGACGGGGAGAGCCGGCGCACACCACCATCTGTCCCAGCACCTCATCTCCGGGGCCTTCTGAGCGCACCCGCCCTCCTGAGCATTCAGGAAGGACCGTCTGCCCCTGGCTACTCCTGCTGCGTGGGGCTTGCAGGAGGCAGGCTGCGGGGCTCACTGTGGAACACCGGTGGAGGACTGCCGGCTGCCGGCCTTCGTCTGCAGGTAGCTTCTAAAAACCAGGGGACTTTCTCTGGAAACTCTTCGTCAGAGGCAAAACGACAGATATCCCGCAGGAGAAAGCACGCTTTTCCTCTCTTCCTAACCCTCCCTGCCCAGGGTCACTCCCGTCTGCAGGCTGGTGTCGCGGGCCAGCTCAGCATCAGGGCTTCCTTCCGTTCTCTGCCCGAGGTCGGTTATTGTCTTTACAGGTCTTATTGGCAAGTCGAGTGCGCACATGTCACCATGGTGGGGACTCCCCGGGGAAGGCGAGCCGCAGGCCGTGGGGCTGGGGTGCCATTGCCTCTCCTGACAGTGCGGCTCTTGGAGGAGAGGGCTGGTGTGCCCGCTGCCAGGGTCTGGAGTGCCCCTGGCACAGCCTTGTCCTGGCCCACTGGGCTTGGCCAGAGGGCGCCGTGGGGTGGCGGTGGGGCAACCTCCAGGAAGCACGGGTCTGGGGGCTGAAGCCACGGCCGAGGCCGAGGGGGCTCTGTCTGAAGAACAGGACGCAGGCCAGTCCAGTCCTTGGTTTCCGTAGTGAATCGACCCGGGGCCAGGTGTGGGGACCTGGCAGCCCCGAACACACCGGCGTGCCACGAGCTCACCGGGGGAGATGGGGCCCCTCCCTCCCGCCTTCCCCACCATGGCCGCCTCCCCTGTTCTTCGCCCCTCAGCGCTCTAAGGTTGCGGCCACTCAGAGCACAGGGCCCAGGCCGCAAGGCCATGCAGAACGAGGAAGAAAGCCGACGGGAGACTCGGCCACCCACGGCATCGCTGTGTCTTCCATGGGCGTGGCAGGGTGCTCTGGGAGCACGGAGATGAGAGTCTGCACTGTACCACAGCTCCTGTGGGAGGGAGACAGAGACAGAGAGACGGCAGGACGGAGAGGCGGAGG
>NW_006159487.1:1812240-1813495 GCF_000334495.1 Tupaia belangeri chinensis
GCAAGAAGGACCTGGAGCAGGGAGAGGCGGAGAAACCCCAGCCGGTTCAGTCTCCTCCGGTAAAGCGGGTGCTGACTGAGAAGCCCCTGCGCCCCGCCCTGCTTTCGGCTGTCGGGAGGGAACACCAAGGAGACGCACGGGGAGCCCGCCTGGGCCTGGCTCGTAAGGCACCTTGGGGGCAGCAGTTAGGGCGCCCCGCCTCGGGCGAGCACACGGACCTAGGACGCGCTAGGCCCTGTGTTGGGCCCCAGGAAGTGCGTGGCCCGGCAGCAGGTATCAAACCTCAGACCAGAACAGGCAAAGTAGAGACGGGAGCACGTGGGGCATCATAACGGGACACTCGAGCTCACTGGAGTAGTCCGAAAGGGTTTTGCGGGATGAATAGGAGTTTGCCACAGGGATAAGGTGTGGGCGGGAAGGGCCAGGCAGGTTAAGGAATTAATGATCATGGGCCAGCCAGGGAATTTCGGGGAAGGGATGAGAAGAGGGGAGCGACAGTGGTTGAGGATGAAAAGCCTGTCGGCACCAGAATAACATTCCTGACAAATCACCCTGCAGTCGAGCCGCCGAGAGCGTCTTTTCATTATCGGGCTCAGCCGACTGTGTGGCGAGTGATCTGTATCTGTCTCCCCCACAGGCCGGGGCCCCGTGTGGGATGAGAAGCTGTTTCTCCTTCGTTTCCAAACCCCGATGCCTGGCATTCACTGCGGACTCAGTGTTTGCTGAACAATGGATCGCTTAGACTCAGCCCCTCAGGGATCCTGGCCTTTCCTGGGCCACAGGCACTTGGCATTTCGGGGTCAGGTGCCCCCCATGCCCACCGGGGGGTCTGGAGCGGCCCTGCCCTCACGGAGGTGCGCACTGTACACCACACAGTTGGGCCACGGAGATCTAGTCGCCGCCCACCCGGCTAGGGGGCGCATGGGGCTCACGTGGCCACAGGGCTGTTTTGCTCAGGGCTACCTTTAAGACAGAGGGCAATTTTGCAAAATGCTTGGGTCTGCATGAATTCTAGCTGCGATAGGCCTGCCTGGAGACGGGCTTGGGAGGGCTTCTTGGATGGCGGGCTTCCAGGGCACACCTGGGATGGAGGGGAGGGCATTGCACTTGTCCCAGGCCCAGCTCTGACATCCGGTGCTCCGAGAGCCCGGGCGCTCTGAAAGCGCTCCTCCCTGACTCTTGGGTGGCAGGCCAGTCTGAGCTGGCTTTCTCACCTGGGGCCTCGGCGCGTAGGGCTTTCAGTGGCTGGGTGTGC
>NW_006159487.1:1813737-1817557 GCF_000334495.1 Tupaia belangeri chinensis
GGTTTTCCGGTGCTTCTTTGCCCTGCCTCTAGGGCAGGTGTCCATGCTCGGGGACCCAGTGATGTCTGTGGGTTCAGCCTGCGGAGTCCACAGTCCTCGTGGGCAGGGAGGGCAGCCCCGCTGCCATGTCTGCACTGCCCGCTGCCCGTCCTGGCACCTGCTTCCCAAATGCCCTGGACGAGGGAGAGTGCTAACTGCTGGCCGTGTAGCTTCCACCCGCCAGCCACGGCCTCAGGGCTCTGCCGGCGCTAACCTCTGTCTGCACGACGCCTGAGCGGTTGATCCCTGCGGTAAGTGCAGTGATACCGCGATGCGGGGAGCAGGCGGGCAGCGTTGGAGCCCAGCTGCAGTGAGGGGCCCCCAGGGCTCTCTCCAGGCTGAGTAAAGGGGGCCCTGGTGGGGGGGCACCTCCGTGGTTGCCCCTGACCCTGGTCGTCAGTGAGCAGGGAGGGCTCTCCGACGTCTCTCCACGCTGTGGTCCCACCGAACAGTTCCTGACAGTCTCCCAACCTCAGCGCAGCTGTGGCCGAGCCGGGCAGGGCTCAGGCTCCCCTGCATGATCACGTCGATGGTAAACACGCGCTGTTCCTTGAAAGCAAAGCCGTCCCTGAGCTGCACTGTAGGGCTGAGCGTGTGCAGAAACCCCAGGAGGGCAGGTCACCCCAGACAGCGCAAACGCAGCTGCAGGCCGCAGCGGGGACGGTCTCTAAGCACCCATTGCCGGGCCCCGGCTGACTCATTCTCTTGGGCGTCCTTATAGGGAGTATCGGTCTCCTCCCTGTGCTCGCTCCTCCGGGGGGGGCTCCTGAACCCGGACAGAGATAGCTCCTCTGAGCAGAGCGCAGGAGGAAGCACTGCCACAAGGTCGTGCACCTGCTTCCCCCTCCTCAGAGACCGAAGCGCGCGGAGGCTGAGGCCTCTCTGTTTGGCACGATCGTTTCCCCTGTGGGTGAGGGACCCCGCCTCCCCAGCCTCACCATGGGGGGCAGCAGCAATGCGCTGGTGGCTCTGGATTTCTGAACCCCAAGAGCAGCAGAGGGTGTCTCCCCAGGGCCAGTGTGGGCTTTGGGGTGCATTAACTGTTGTATTTCACACATGGGGCACAGACTTCTGAGACCGGTGGGACGGGAATGTGCCTCCCCATGGAAGTGGCGAGAGTGGGGAGGCCTCTGATACTGCCATGTCACCCGGCGAGGCGCTGTTGTCCGCTCGGCAGACGACGTCTTTTCCCAGGTGGACACAAATTTACACAACAATGAACAAACTGCTTACTGCCCAAGAGATCGAGGCGAAGATGGTCCCCTGAAGTCTTCAGCCAGAGAACCCCAAAGTCTGCCCTTCCCCGTGGGGGCGATCGCTGCCTTGGGTCTGCCACGTGGGCAGAGACCCTCAGGGGACTGGCGTCTGCGGTCCGCTGAGCCTCGGTGGGGTAACGACCAGGCGGCTTTGGAGTCAGCGAAGGAGGGCGGGGCTCGTCCCAGTTGAGCCCCTCCACACTGACCGTGTGACTCTGGCAAATGGTGCCCTTCCTGAGCTCGGTCTGACCTTCGGAAAAGCCGACCGCACGCTCTCAGCCCTGCCCCCTTTGTCCTCCAGGTAAGCTGGGTAGTGCCTGACTTCAGCCGCACATTTTCTTCTGCAAATGACACAAATACTGTCATAATCTCCATTTTACAGAAGAGGGGGTCTACGTTTTGGGGACCTCTAGGTTCAGGCCAGCCGTGGAGGCGGGCGCGTTTGCACTCTGATGGGCCCTCTTCAGTGGGGAGGAGCTGAGGTGGGTGGCCAGGCCCTCTACCCGAGGGACCCGCATTCTGGCCCGAGAGACAGACATGACATATCAGCACGGGTTACGGTGTGGTCAGGACTGCCAGGATTTGGGGAGGGCACTTGATCCAGAACAGAAGACTGGCGAGGGCTTCCTGGACCGCTGGCACCGCTCTGGCTGGGAGGGTGAAGAGAAACCTGCCGCTGCAGAGGTGTGGTGTGGACATTCCGGAGCAGGTGTGCTTTCTAAGACCTGGGCTGGACTAGTCCAGGAACCTGCACGTCCGCAGCACCCGTGTGATGGCCTGGGGTCCATGTCCCTCACCCTTGAGGGGCTCAGGGGACGAGGGATGGGACGGAAGGCAGGTTGCCAGGAATGTGGCCGTAAACCCACCTCTGCATGCCAAGAGGCTCTGACCCCTAAAATAGGGGACCCCTGCAGATTTTTTTTTTTGAGAGGTTTTTGCTATAGGACATGTGCACTTGCCAGACAGACAGAGAGACAGAAAGCGAGAGATCGCCCCCTGGGGGATGGCCACGCCACAGTCCCTGCTCCTCCATTCTCCTCTCAGGATCTTGGGCACGCATGCACACGTGCCCGGCGTGAGTTTAAGCCACCAGGTCCGGGACTCGAACTGTGGTTGAGTCAGCGATGCAGCCATTACACCAACTGCTGGTCCCAACCCCTGCAGATTCCTAGCAAGGAGTGACACCATCGAATTTGAGTTAGAAAAATCACTAGCTACCTACGAGATTTCCACAGCAACAGTCACAGAACTGTGCTGGGTCATGGCTGAGCCTGGAGCGAAATCGCACGCGAGGCAGGTGCCTGCCAGTGTCCCTGCCCCACCTCAGGCTCCTCGTGGGCACCGAGGCCAGCAGGGGCCCTCGCCGAAGCCTGGCTGGAATGGGGCTGGGCAGGACAGTGACATGGCTGCGGTGGACCTTATAGCTGCATGCTCCCCCTCCTGGCTGAGCGAGCCTGGACACGGAGGCCGCGGCCAGGCAAGGGCACCTGGTGCCTGGGCCCCACCCACCCTGTGGGGCACCCTGCTGGCCTCTGCCGCAGGTGCCTCTGCAGCTCTGCCTGATTGAATTCTCTTCTTTTAAAAATGTATTTCTGTGCCGTTGCCTAGAGGCATTCAGGTAATGGGTGCATTTTTAATAAACCCGATAAGTAAATAACTATTTTCTCCCCAGGAAACCCAGGGGGACCAGAGTTGTATTGAAAACAAGGAAGCCAGGAGTGGGGCGGACTGCACCGCGCACACCGGCCTGCTTGCATCGGCGTTCTCATTACAGAGGAGATTCAGCCATTGTCAGATGTGGGCACGGGCCGGCCTGGGAAGTGTACGCTGGGCTGCCCTGCTGGTCCCGCGGCTTTACACAAGGGCAGCTACGCCCCTCTGATGTTAGTGGGATGGAGGTGAAGACAGACCCGTACGGTGGGGTGGGTGGGCTTCCAGTGGGATCCCCTGCCCCACGTCTCAGGCACACTGGCATGAGACCAGCGACACAGGACATCTTCCCTGGAGCTCCAGGGCAACTTCGATCATGCCCCTACATGCACGGTGACCTGTCTCCCTGCAATGACCTCAGGCTGCACACCTATCTTACGGCAAGTCACCCCGAGCCATGCCCTGTTCGTGCCACTCTCTGCCCGGAACCCGCCTCCCTTTCACTGCAGTTCCCCACACTGTAGATGGAGTCTCACCTCCTCCTGGCCCCTTCTCATCAACTCTTCCCTCAAACCCTGTGACATTAACGGCACCAACATCTTATAGCTGGGACATGCTGTTCCACTCCTGGTAACGGAGGGTACAGCTAAGCCTGGTGAGGTCAGAGTGGAAGTCTGCCATGCCGCGGCATGGCAGGGGCAGGGGCATGAGCAGTGGGGGCGTGAGCAGAGGGGGCGTGGGCAGAGGGGGCGTGGGCAGAGCGGGCGTGAGCAGAGCGGGCGTGAGCAGAGGGGGCGTGAGCAGAGGCGTCGTGGACAGAGGGGGCCTGGGCAGAGGGGGCGTGGGCAGAGCAGGCGTGGGCAGAGGGGGCGGGG
>NW_006159487.1:1817583-1820997 GCF_000334495.1 Tupaia belangeri chinensis
CGTCGTGACCAGAGGGGGCCTGTGCAGAGGGGGCGTGGGCAGAGCAGGCGTGGGCAGAGGGGGCGTGGTCTGCATCCGCTGAGTCTCCATCGGCCTCCTCCCCTCTCTCTAGAAGCCCACGAGGACTCCCGGGCCACCCTAACTGCCGGTCGCCAGCCTCCCAAAGGCCCACTCTTGAACAGAATGATTGGGCCAAGATTTCAGCCCCTTGACCCTGTTACAACCAAATGCCAACTCACGCGTTTTGGAGGACGCTGAAACCCCAGCCCCAACTTCATGCACTTCTCCCATGCAAAGTCGTCGCAGTGTTCCAAGTCGAACTCTGTCCAGCACAGACTCAAAATCCAAAGTCGAGTCTCATAGGAGACTCAGGGCAAAGGCCCTCCTGCTGTGAGCCTTGAACCGGCAAATACAAGCTCCCGGAATAGAGACGGGCAGGAGACGTCTCCACTCTGCGACCACACGGCCAGGCTCCTGTTCAGGCTTTTGGGCCGGAGCTCTCCGGGTCGGCTGGTACCGGGGATCCTCGCCCAGCTCAACACGCCCTGTGTCCGCTTCGCTTCAACCCCTGCCGGGCGCAGCCCGAGAACAGAGCCGCCTCCACCTGTTCTGCCTGGCTGTCCTTCGTCAGCCAAACTCGAATCTCTACCAGCTGTCCAGAACACCTGGAGTTCCCAGGACTGCCACGCCCAGCGCCTTGGCCTAACGCACCCAGCCTGGTCTGACGCCTGGTGGGACTTGCTGTGAGTGGGTAGCGTGAGTGACGTCGGAGGGTGGCCGTTGAGCTGCCCCGTGGTTGGTTGTAGTTTATGCCACATCCAGCCACGCTCTCCTGAGAAAAACAGACGGTCTGCTCAGCCCAAGAACGGCACACCCCGCTACTGAGCCGCCCTGGGCCCCCCGCCCCAGGAGGGCAGGGCCCTTTGACGGACAAGCTGACTGAGCTCGCCGTAGGACCTGGCGTCAGAGCTCGCTGGCCAACTCCGACTCCCGGGCCCGTCCCTTGGCCACCCTCCCCTGCGGAGGGAAGGTAATCTGTCCAGTGGGAGCGGCCCTGCAGTGGGGCTCAGTGAGGTCACAGACTTCAGCTTCTCACCAAGCTTGTCGAGCACTGTTTTTTTAATAGAGATTTTTGCTATAGGGTGTGTGCGTTCACCAGAGAGACAGAGAGACAAGAACTCCCCCCCTCTCCCCCTCCTCCCCCCCGCCACGCCGCAATCCCTAATCCCTTCTCCTCCATTCTCCTCTTGGGATCTTGGGCATGCACACACATGCACCCAGTGTGAGTTCTAAGCCACTAGCTCTGGGACTCGAACCACGGCTGTGTGGGAGTCTAGTGACGTAAGCATTAAGCCACCTGCTGGTCCTGAAGCCTGTGGAGCGCTTCTTTCTGAGACGTGGAGCAGCCCTTCTGGAACCCTCCATCCCGACGTCTGTAAACACTGCCGGCCATCGCCATGGAAGCAGGGACTTGTCCCCCCTTCCTCCTTCCCCCATGGCCTCTGCCCACCTTGATCCACCCAAGACCTTCCCATGGGCATGTCACTGGGCCCTCACTCAGGGGAGGGTCGGTGATGGGGGAGTTTCAGGAGCCCCACCTGCAGGACCTCTCGGCTGAATTCCAACGTGAGCTCGGCAGCTGATGGGAGAGTGATTTGTAATCCCAAACACGGTTTCTCTCACTGCCGGTTCCGGTTTTCTGCATCGCAAATCGCTCTGCATATTAGCATCGCATTGACGACACTCGAGTCGCTCTGCAGGCGGCTGCCTATGGTGCGGCTGCACGGTCCCCGGAAGCTCTGAGCCGGGACCCGGGGCAGCAAACCTTCCTTCTGATAAGCTGCAGAGCAGGTAACAGCCAGCGTTAAAGGGAAACAGGCTTGTGAGAACGCGTGGTTCTAGTCATCACGTCTAACCACAAAGAAAGGCGAGGCGGCGGCGGCCAAGGGAATCATCTTTAAAAACGTATTCAGCAGAACAACAGAGAGATTGCCGTCTGGAGCTGCATGAGGAGACAGCTCTGCTCGCGTTCTCCGGCAGAGGGGGTGGCCACCTGGCGCGGGTGCCCGGGAAGCGTATGCGGCGCAGGGGGGAGCCGGGCCTGCGTCTGCCCAAACCGGAGCAAGGCTTGTACTGGGGGAGAAGAGACTCCACAGGAGCCCAAGGCTTTGGGTCTCGTAGCTTCGCACCCCGATACGTCACATCTCACGATTTTGTATACTGAAGGGTAATTTCTAAAATTTCTCTCAAAGTGACTGTAAACATTTACAAGGTGGGCTGGAACTTTAGTGGCAATTCTGGGTCCACTTTTACCCCAAATACCATTTACTGAGTATGACATGCCAGAGGTCGAGTGCATCCCACAATCTCCACCACGGCAGTAGGTGACAGCTCTAAATGCCCTCTGCTCACAAACGGGTGGGCGAGGACCCGCTGCTGTGAGCTGCCCCAGGTCCTGCAGCCCAAAGGAGCGAAGGAGGATCTCAGCACCGGCTGCCCGCCCTCCCCGCGGGTTCCGTGTGATCTGCCTCCCCCTCGGACCACAGCAAGGCAAACACCCGGACACGGAGCCTCCAAACCACCCCGTCTTCTGGTCTGCAGCTGTGCACAGCGATAGTGCAGAATGTGGGTGCGAGCGGGGAGGCTCTCGGTGCGCCTTTCTGCACTGCACGTTCGAATTCCGGCAGTGCTGAGGTATGACTGACGCACCGGGCACGTGCACAACTACGGCAAAGCCGTGCTTGGTCAGGTCCCAGGGCACCAGGACCATGGGTTCAGAGCAGAGGGCTGCTGTGTCACACATTGTCACTGTCCTGGCTGGGAAAGGTCTGGGGTGGAGGCCTTGGCAGAGCTGCAGCTCCGGGCGAGGGAACAGCTCTGGACCAGCCCTCTCCTGAGTCCGTGGAACTCCTGTGGGTGGTTCTGGGCCAGCCCTGTTCCGTGGAACTCCTGTGGGTGGTTCTGGGCCAGCCCTGTCCCGTGGAACTCCTGTGGGGTGGTTCTGGGCCCTCTCTCCTGTGGAAGTCTGACTGCCTTCCAGTCTCCCTTGGCTGGCTATGGGGTCTTGGTGGTGGGAGGGACCGCAGGGACCACTGGGCTAGGCCCTTCAGTTTATGGATCCCCCGGGGAAGTTAAGGCCCAGGGAGGGCAGAGACCAGCAGGCTTTGCCGATGAGAAGGGGGCTGCTCTGCCGAGTCAGGGCTGTGTCTTTCTCATACCCCTGGTGCGCCCACACTGAAAGCTTCATCCTCACTCTCTCTGGCCTCTGTGGGGTCAGGGCAATGCAGTGTCACCTCTCTAAGAGAAGAAGTCAGTGCCTAAACAGGCCCCTTGTCTGTCTCCCCAAGCCCTGGTCCAGCCTGGCCATCATGTTGCTGGAGCAGAGGTGTCCTGCTGGGGACCAGGGTCAGACCT
>NW_006159487.1:1821317-1825074 GCF_000334495.1 Tupaia belangeri chinensis
TCCGTGGAACTCCTGTGGGTGGTTCTGGGCCAGCCCTGTTCCGTGGAACTCCTGTGGGTGGTTCTGGGCCAGCCCTGTCCCGTGGAACTCCTGTGGGGTGGTTCTGGGCCCTCTCTCCTGTGGAAGTCTGACTGCCTTCCAGTCTCCCTTGGCTGGCTATGGGGTCTTGGTGGTGGGAGGGACCGCAGGGACCACTGGGCTAGGCCCTTCAGTTTATGGATCCCCCGGGGAAGTTAAGGCCCAGGGAGGGCAGAGACCAGCAGGCTTTGCCGATGAGAAGGGGGCTGCTCTGCCGAGTCAGGGCTGTGTCTTTCTCATACCCCTGGTGCGCCCACACTGAAAGCTTCATCCTCACTCTCTCTGGCCTCTGTGGGGTCAGGGCAATGCAGTGTCACCTCTCTAAGAGAAGAAGTCAGTGCCTAAACAGGCCCCTTGTCTGTCTCCCCAAGCCCTGGTCCAGCCTGGCCATCATGTTGCTGGAGCAGAGGTGTCCTGCTGGGGACCAGGGTCAGACCTTGGGGAGGGTCTGCAGGTGGCGAGTGGCAGAGGCATGAAGAGGTCGGGCTGCCTTGGCACCGCTGAGGGAACAAGGGTGGGGACCGCGGGCAGCTTGAGCTTCCCGTCAGTGCCAGACTCCAGCCTACTCTGCCCAGGCCACGGGCTCGGGGCTCATGGCGCTCACACAGTCGTGGATGATGTGAGGAGAGTCTGAGACCCTCCTGTGCACAGGAGACGATGAGACACTGCCCACGAGAGACACCGCTGGCTCAGAAGGGGCAGGTGCCTGGCGCCCAGAGTGGCTTCTGGGCTTCTAAGGTTCTCAAGCAGCAGAGAACCCAGAGAGGGTGGGCTTGGCATGGCACCCTCTCCCGACCTGGGAAGGAAGGGCCACCCGGCCTGGTCTAGGGCCTCACGTGCACGAGGGACAATGCGTGTCATGAATAAACCGAGTGCACATTTCAAAACGTTTTACACCGAAATGAACTCCATTCCACTTTTCCAGGATCATTTTGATGTCTGCTCTTACAGCTCTTGGTAGAGAAATTCCCCGTGAACTCGATGTCCGTGGCGGGCCCTCCTTCCTGTGTCTCGGCAATGCCCATTATCGCAGTTCACCCCACAGCTCAGGATGGTGGGCAGCGCGTCGCTGTTACGCGGGCGTTGGGTTAGTCTGGCGGGCAGGGACCACACCGGCCTGGAGCTTCAGTGCCCTGGCACACTCCTGCCTCCTTCGGCACCACGTGGGTGGGGACTGGGGGAGCCAGCCCTCCGGTGCCAGGTTGGCTGAGTGGCAGCGGGCCTGGAGGCGGGGTCTGCGGGCCTGCTCCGTGTGACAGCCACCCTGTGCCCTGCTGCCCACGCCCCAAGTACATGGCTGCTCAGGGTACACTGGGCTTTCATCAAGAAGCGGATGTGGATTTGCTTTCCGATAATCCCTGTATTAATTAGTGCCATCTGCAAAAATGGCTGATGCATGCTCACTTCCTCTGGAGCCTCAGTGGACAGCCGGGGAGGCCGGGCTGTGCCTCCCTCCTGCAGCTGAGTCTGCCGCTGCAGGAAAAACGTAATTTTGTCTCAACGCCTTGGGGAGGCCTCAAGGTCTCTACCACGGAGAGGAATGCAGAGGATGTCTGCATTGGCTCCCGTCCCTCGTGCCTTGGCCCAGCGGCAGGAACTACCCCGACGAGAAGTCGTGTTTAAAACGTCGCCTCTCGAGTGCCGCCCACTTCTCAGGACCCCTGGGCTCCCACTCACCAGCACGAGAAATCGTCCAGGCGGGACCCAGCCAGCTCACCACTGCCTGTCCCTGTGGCTTCCAGAGCCCAATGTCACCTGCCCTGGAGGCCCAGTGTCTCCCTGACCCCTGCCAGGGCCTAGAGGCAGCATTTTGGACACTTCCGGCTGGGCGTCGGTCTTGGCCTAACTGTGGGGAGCGTTTGCTTCCCTGGGCGAGCCTGCACCCACAGCCCCACGCCTGCACCCGGGCTCCACGCGCTCACAGCAGTCAGGCCAGTGGCGTCGCTGTTCTCATCTCGGCGAGGAGGAGACGCAGTCGCGGAGCAGTGGGTTTCCTGCAGGGTCAGGTCATGGTGAGAGCTGGGGTTCAATCCCAGCTCTGAGGCTGAAGCCCACATGGCTACCGCCCTGGGTGTGACTGGCCCCTCCCAGGAGTGTCTCCCACCCCTTCTCCACCCCGGCCCTCTCTGGCCCTATGCCCCTCCCCTGGGCCAGTGCCCTCACAGCCCCTTAGGGAAGAGGCAAGTGGAGGCCCCCACCCTCTCCATCTCCTGTCTTGGCTGGCATGAGTCAGCTCCTGCCTTTCCCTTCCCTGCTTGGGACGCCAACGCATATTCATCCGTAGCCCCTCCCTGAGGCCTGTAAGGCGCTTGGTCAGGGGGCCAGTGGCGGGCCTGTGTTGAACGCTGACCTGCCAAGGAGGGGCCCGGGTTTAAGTCCGGGGCTACCCGAGTGAACCAGGCACGCAAATGTCCAGGAGCCGGGGCCGGCCGAGGCTGGGGAGGGTTATGGCCCCAGGACCCTATTGAGGGTGCGTGCTGTCTCTGTCTCTGTCTCTCTTACTTACGTAAGAAATAAACCTAACAAATGAACAAAAGGTTGGCCAGCATCCCTGCCCCGTCCTGACCGAGTGCCCGGACTGGGGTGGGTGAGGCTGAGTGGGCGGAATTTAGCGGGGCGCTGCCCTCCACCCAGACGCCTGAGTGGGGGCAGCTCACCGGCAGAGCGGAGTTTTGGACGGTTGCAACCCAGCACCATGAATGAGCCGAGGCGTGCTCCGTCACTAACGCACCCGGGAGCCGCTGCCTCAGCAGAGACCTGAAGTTTACTGAATCAGGCCACAGGGAGGGGAGCTAGCCTGTGAACTTCACACAGAGTGTGACTACGAGGGGTTGGGGAGCCTGCAGATTGCACCCCAGCAGAGGCTGCGACTCCCATAGCCATTGTGAGGGGCAGAAGGCGTGCCCGTGTATGCGTGCAGGTGGGCAGATGGCGAGGGGCTCTCGCCTGCCACACCCAGCTCGTCGCCAGCTTAGGCCTCTGTTCCTGGCTCTGGTTCTTCCTGGGGAGCTCCAGGGACACGTCCATGTACCCCCCCTCCAGCCAGACACGCCAGGGGCCACTGAAGCGCTGTCCCTCCACTTGTCAGAGAAGAAAGCCAGCCAGCAACGACATCCTGGGGTAACTTTAAGTCATTCTAGAACAGCCGGTGCCGGCAAATGGGGACGGGGTCTGGGTGCTGGGACCTACCAGCCTTGTGGGCACCTGTGCACCGTGCTCTCAGAGAGGCCACCGCGTGTGAACCGGGACCCTCACAGAACCCTGAGTTTCCCAGCTGGGCTGCTGTCCGGCCTGCACCGCCGCCTCAAGGACCCGCCCTCCACCTCGTGCTCCTCCCTGCCCTTCCTGGCCACTCCTCTGCTCCAGCTGCCTGTCCCATGTCACCTGCTGTGTGAACGCCCCGCTGGTGCTGAATGAGAGAGCGAAGGTGTCCGGCAGCCCTCCCGGCAGTGTCTGTCAGTGTGGGAGGCATTTCAGAAGCTGAAAAGGGCTTATGATCCTTAAAGAATATCTTTTACCAAAAAGATTTTATTTAAATTTATTTATTTATTTATTTATTTATTTATTTATTTATTTATTTATTTTAATTTGACCAGCAAGGGATTTGGGGGGAGGCTGGGAAGGCAAACCACTGGGTCCGGTACTCGAATCATGGCCAGCCATGTGGGGATTCCGGGCC
>NW_006159487.1:1838753-1855147 GCF_000334495.1 Tupaia belangeri chinensis
TATTTATTTATTTATTTATTTATTTTAATTTGACCAGCAAGGGATTTGGGGGGAGGCTGGGAAGGCAAACCACTGGGTCCGGTACTCGAATCATGGCCAGCCATGTGGGAATCCAGTGCCCTTAACCACTACACCACCTATGGGCCTCAAAATATGCTTCACTTTTAAGTTTATTTTGTGTCCTTCATGAGAAAACGTGCATGGAAGGGCGAGAGGGAGACAGGACTCCAGCAGGTCTGGCCCTGGTGGCCCCTTCCTCCGACCCTCAGCTGGTCAGGACCTTGGGCGTGTGCTGGCCTGCAAGCTCCAGGTTAGCCCAGGGTCTGAACCTGCAGCTGGCCAGTGGCTTCCAACACTGGAGACCTGCAGGTCATCTGCACCAGCAAGACTGGGCCGGAATGGTGGGGTGCAGGCTTCGCGTCTGCTCAGGAGGAAGCCCCCCTCAGAATGCTGCAGTGGGCCAGACCGGACCTTGTCAGCTCTGGGCCGCTGGGCCTGACCCTCTCTTCCTCGTGGCTCCCTCACCTCCAGGAGGGAAGATGGAATGACACCCCAGCTCTCGCCCAGCTGGGGTGAAGAGCGGCAGGCCGCGCGGGCCGCATGTTGAGATTCCTGAAGGAGAACCAGCCGTGCTGTGCTCCTCATGCCCCGACTGAAAGAGCTGCCCCTGCAGTCTCAGCGTCTGGACCTTCGGCACCGTCACCAGGGCCCAGTACATGCCGTCTGATCGGGCTCCTCCTGTGGGAGCCGCAGGGTCTCCTGGGCTGTGACTCCGTGGAGTGCAGCGCCCACGTGGTTGTCACGTGATCTTCCAGGCCCGCTGTGAAACGCACAGAGCCTTCCGTTGCCCTCCGTGAAGAGTTCACGAGGCCCCAGGGCCCCAGCGGGCACCTGGCTCCTTTACAGCCAATAGGGCGTCCAGGCTTTCAGGTGGGCCGTACCTGGAAATGGGCCGCAGTCGGGTTTGGACCGCGCAGGTGTGTGGTGGGCCTGAGAGCCGGCACTGTACCCTGCTCCCAGGTGAGCCCACGCTGAGCTCGGCCATGCTCCGAGCAGCACAGCCTCAGACCCCACCTCCCAGGCGCAGCGCTGGGAAGGCTGGTCTCAAAGCAGCCCTAAGACCTCCACTGGACAAGCCATCCCATAGGCGGCTCACATCCCAGCCGATGTCCCGAGGGGACCTGCTCGGGGCTGAGAGGTCTCTAACCCCCAGACTCAGGGCCGGCTGGAGGAGATGCCCTGACGCATGCGGCGCCCTGGCAAGGCCAAGCCCTTCTCGGCACCTCTGCATCTGGTAGGGAGCCCGCCTCACCTGCCCAGCAAATTCCTCCGCTGTCTGCTCCCGCCCCTCGCCTGTCGGTGAGACATCGGCTTTGATTGCTTTCACCCAACTGCAGAGTATGGGAATTTACATTATTGCCTTAGCGAGGGCCTTTCTTTGCCTCGGTTTTTCTATTTTTGACGCACGTTTGGTGCTGGCCGGGCGCAGAGATTACGGTGCGCAGCCCTGGCCGAGCCTGAGGAGCGCGCCCTGCTTATCTCTCATAAGCACATGTCTGCGTTTTATCCCGGGGTGATTTAGCAGGGCGCCCTGAATTCACCCATTCACTCGTTCTCTGCCTCTCCACCACACACGCACGCGCACGCGCACGCGCACACGCACACACACCTCTAAAAGCCAGCCGTGTCAGTGTGGTCTCCTGGATGATTCGGAGGCTTTCTCCCCCAGAGCCCTTCTGGGAGTCCCTGCGGTTGGCGCTGTCCCCAGGCACGATCTCGGGCTGGCTTCTCGCCGTCTGCAGAAGCTGGGCTGGCCATGGCCCTGTCTTGAACCTGCCCCTGCATGTGGCTTTCTCTCGGGCCCAGCTCGCACACGGCCTGGCCTCCTCAGGGCAGCACCAGGGTTTTCACCTTTCCCACATGGGTGTCTGTGTGGGTGACTCGCAGCACCCGGGGGTGGTCCTTGCCCTTCCCAATTCCACCTCCTTCTAGGCTTCTGGTCTTTCCCGGGGTGCGGAAGAACAGGGTCACTTGCTTCGTCCCTGTTCTCCCTCGTGTCAACCAGAGCCTGTCAGTAATCGGGTCTGGATTATGAAATTCTCTTTGACCGGAGGCGGGCGGGAATGCGGTGTGTGCTGAGTGGTCGGGAGGGTGCTCCTCCCAGTTTGAATTCTCTTTAAACAGAGGAGACCGCATTCTTGTTTTTCTGGGTAGGAGTCTCCTTACCTCCGTCTGGCCAAACGCTCAGCTCACCGCGGGGGAGAGGGTCTATCCTGGGATGACAACCAACGCAGGTGTGGGGCTAGTCCCCTAACGCCCGTGACTTTCCTCCATCACCTTCCATCTGATTTCGGGTCTCACCAGACTCGTTCCCGGAAGTCTGGGTACCGTCACGCTCTCAGAGCGCAATCTTGGCGGTCAGTGGCTCGGGCACAGAGTCCGGGCTGGCGGGAGACAGGAACGGGGCAATGGCAGCGGCAGCGGCAGGACGTGGCCTGGGTGTGCTCAGGCAGGGCTCTGCTTCACCGCGGCTGTGGGGTGAGTGTCCACGCCTCTGCCCCTCTCTCCCCATCTCCACCCTGCCCCCCGCCCCTTCCTTCCCTAAGTAGAGAGCAACGGTTAAAGATTCCGGCCCTGAAATCTCGTTCCAGGGCATAGAAAACTAAATTCAAAGAACCTTGATCTTTTTTCTCCCTCCAGGGACTTGGCCATGAATTCTCAGCTGATCCTCCTTACGGCAGCCAGGGTCACGTGGGGTGTGTGTGTGCGTGCGCTGGCGGGCGGGGGTGGGGGGCGGGCGGCGAGCAGGCCTTTCTTTACAGGCGGTGGGTCAGGGTCTTTACAGGCGGTGGCTCAGGCTCAGTATTCCGCGCCGACCGACTGGTGACAGGACTCTCTGTCAGAAGCTGTTTCTCTCGATCCTCAACTGATCAGCAGGTGCCAATTCTGCACTGCGTGCCGACAAAACCAAACCATGCATGCTGTGCATGCCAGATGGCATGTGTGCACACATGCACACAGTTTCTATTACAGTGCACACACGCTGGCACGCCTGATGGCACTCGCACGTGCACGCACACACACGTGCACACACACGTGCACACACTCCATTAGAAAGCACACAGGCCTGCCTGACTGCAGCCTTCTCTCCTACACGGCTGGCAAGCCTTCTTTTTGCTGTTTCCAGAGAGCCAGGTGGGAGCTATCCCATGACATGAAGCAATTCTAAGGGACGGAGCGACCATGGGGACCGGAAGGTGAGGCTGTCTTCACCATGGAGAGGGGCTCCTTCCGCTGGGGAAGGGAGTGGTGGTCTTTGCCATCACCCTCTCCCTAGCACATCAGGGTGTTCTCTACCAAGTCTGTGCGTTTCTCTGGCCCGAGATGGGGCTTTCTTCCCTGACCCGCCCCCACGTTCTCCACCACGGCCCTTTCCGCAGCTCGGGCTGCACCTGGGGCATGTGGTGTCTTCATCACCTTCTGTCCTCTTCTGAAAGGGCCTCGGGTGCTCAGTGCTCATGGGGGGAGGCTGATTCAGCACAGTCCTGCGCAGAGCTCAGCACAGTGCCTCTGCCAGCCCTTCTCCCTACCCTGGGGTCGGCTCCGGGCCCCGGTGCCCCAGTGGCTTGAGGATAGAAGGAGTTGTGAGCTTGCTGCGGGTCCCTGCCTTCTCATTCTGTCTTAGTCCAGGTCACCAACCGTCCCCTGCTCCGAAGGAACAAAGTGGACCACAGATGCCCTGCAGCGTAGGTGACGAATGTGTCCGAGGTTCCTTCTGTACTGGGTCCTCTCCTCCCAACCTCCCTCCCGGGATGACGAAGGCAAACCCAGCCCGGCCTCCTGCTTCTTCCTCCGATGTCACTCCGCCCCTTCTCTCCCTCTTCTCCCAGGATGAGGCAGAGGCCTGGGGTCAAGAATGACCGAGGCTTGGAGGACATACCGCTTGGCATACAGTGCCGGCTCTCAGCCAGGTGCCCGCTGGGGCTCTGGGGCCTCACGAACACTTCATGGAGGGCAACGGAAGGCTCTGTGCGTTTCACAGCGAGCATGGAAGATCACATGACAATTACACGGGCCCTGCACTCCACTGAGTCACAGCTCAGGAGACACGGGGCGTTTTCCTGTGGCTGGCAGCCGGCCAGCCCCATCTGGTAGGGAGCCCGCCTCACCTGTCCAGCAAATTCCTCCGCTGTCTGCTCCTGCTCCTTGCCAGTCGGTGAAACAACATCGGCTTTGATTGCCAAAATAATCCCATCTCGTCCTGGTGTGCTGTGTCCATCGTGGACTTCCGGCGGGTTCTGCTCCTGGTAGTCCAGGGAAAACTGGTGCTTGACCTCAGTGGTCATCAGAGAAGTGAGACAACATCTCCCGGGCTGGGGGTGGCCAGGCTCCTGGGGGCAAGCTGTGATCAGGAGAAAGTGGGGGGAGAGTCCGGGGGGGAGGAGGGAACCCCACACAATAGTCTAGGGGTAGAAGCAGATCAAGTGTCCCCAGGTAAAGGAACGGGCCACACGCACACAGCAGGATGTCACTCACGCAAAATAGGAGGAGGCCCTGTCATTTGTGACTCTCTCAAAGAACTGGGAAGACCTGACACCAAGTGAAGGAAGCCAGACACACGAGACTGCACTCCAGGACCCTGGTCATGCGTGGGCCTGAGAGTGCCACGCCACGGAGCGGAGAGCAGGTGGCGGGGCCTGGGAGGGCCACGCCGCGGAGCGGAGAGCAGGTGGGGGTTACTGCAGAGGGGCCGGAGGACACAGACTGCTGGACCCCGACGCCCGGTCTGGGGAGCCACCGTGCCGGGGTGGCGATGGGTGTCTTGTAATGTGCTCGGTGATCATCGTGCAGTGCGCGTGTGTGTGCGTGAGTGTGTGCGCGTGTGTGCATGTACACCGAGTTCCCACTCTACCCCATGAATACACTACACCCTTATTTGTTCATCAGATACTTCACAGTTTGAAAAGTGGGAGTCGTCGTGAGCAGCCTGAGAAACTTCCCTTCAGAGCCTTCGTCCACGACCCGGGGGCTCCCTTGCACGGCTGGCCGACCCTGTTATTCACGGTGGGGCTCAGAATCCTGCTCTCGGCTGTGCCTTGCCAGGCTGGCGACTCATCATCACAGCCCGTGGTCATCATCACAGCCCGTGGTCATCATCACAGCCCATCCATGGCCGTGGTCACAGCCAGCCCGTGGTCATCATCACAGCCCATCCATGGCCGTGGTCACAGCCAGCCCGTGGTCATCATCACAGCCCATCCATGGCCGTGGTCACAGCCAGCCCGTGGTCATCATCACAGCCCATCCATGGCCGTGGTCACAGTCAGCCCGTGGTCATCATCACAGCCCATCCATGGCCGTGGTCACAGCCAGCCCAGGCTATCCACGTCTTTCAGGGGAGATGAAGACAGCTAGACATCCCATGGACAGGACCCTGGGAGGACACAACGTGTCGTGCATGGTGACGGGGCGAGTGGCCGGTCGGGATCACCTGTCCGTGAGTGTCATGCGGGCTCACCTGTGCTCATACCCTGTGGGCTTGTGGGCACAGCAGGTGGGAGGTCCAGGTGAGCAGGGAGGTGGGGACACCCTGAGTGCCAGAGTTAGGGTCAGCGCGTGGGGAGTTTCTAAGAGGCGGAGCTACTGACCGCCCAGTGGTGGACACAGAGTGTCCCTCAGGGCGTGGCTGGGGACGGCTGCAGAGCCCACGGCAGAGTACGTACAGTGGCTGAGCGGCCGGCAGCTGGCCCTGAGCCTTCACTTTCGGTCCTGGGAGTGACGCCGAGCTGACTTCCCACCACAGCCCGAGGACCGCTGGCTGCCCGACTCTCCAGGGGCTCCCGCTCATTCCAAAATGAGGTCTGAAGATGGACTTCTCAGCCCCTGGCATTGCCGGCCCCGTGGACTCACCCACCAGCGAGTCTCTTCTCTCCCAAGAACCCCAGAGAACCAGCTGCCAGCCAGCGGGGGCGCGAGCGAGGGGCCGGGGTCTCGGGCCGCCGTGCCGGGCAGCTGGCCTCTGTCCCGCGTCCCTGGAGCAGCGGAAAGAAGGCCGAGTGCGTATGTTCGGGAGAGAGCGCAGGTGTGCGTCACTGTGCCCGCGGACGCGGCAAGTGCAATCAAGTGAGCACCCGGGAGGAAGTGAGTTTCCGACTCGGGAGATGCACCGGTTCGCGTCCCGTCGCCGTCAGTTACTGAGGCCGCTGCCGGGCCACCGGGACGACGGGGGGCCCTCCTGCTCCTGCCGACGAGTTCCGGTGCTGACTGTCCCGAGCGCCTGCTTTCTCTGGGGCATCCTAGCAGGGCTCACGGGGGCAGCGATGGACACGGCAGTGACACCTTTCTCCTTGTTTAGTCAGAGACAAGAGCGGGTTGAACCGCGGCCTGGTCAGGGAGGCAGCGAGGACAGGGGAGTGCGCGGCCACCGGAGCCGGCCCTGGGCTCTGAGCAGCCGCCCCTTGTGGCAGGGCCCAGGGTGGAGGTGGAGGCTGTGTGTATCTGAGGGAGTGTGTGTGTGTGTGAGGGAGTGTGTGTGTGTGAGGGAGTGTGTGTGTGAGGGAGTGTGTGTGTGTGAGTGGGGAGTGTGTATCTGGGGGGGTGTGTATGTGAGGGAGGGAGTGTGTATCTGAGGGAGTGTGTATCTGAGGGAGTGTGTGTGTGAGAGTGTGAGCATGTGTGTGTGTGAGGGAGTGTGTGTGTGAGGGAGCGTGTGTGTGTGTGAGGGAGTGTTTGTGTGTAATGTGTGTGTGAGGGAGTATGTGTGTGAGGGAGTGTGTGTGTCTGAGGGAGTGTGAGTGGGGAGTGTGTGTGTGTGAGGGAGCAGGTGTGTGTGAGGGAGTGTGTATGTGTGTGGGGAGTGTGTGCGTGCGTGCATGTGAGGGAGTGCATGTGTGAGGGAGTGTGTGTGTGGGAGGAGTGTGTGTGCATGTGCATGTGTGTGAAGGAGTGTGGTGTGTGTGTGAAGGAGTGTGTGTGTGCGTGTGTGTGTGTGTGTGTGCGTGTGTGTGCATGCGTGCATGTGTGTGTGAGAGTGAGTGTGTGTGTGGTGAGTGAGTGTGTGTGTGAGAGCGAGTGTGTGGTGTGCGTGCATGTGTGTGTGAGGGAGTGTGTGCAGGAGGAGGGCTGGTGGGTGCTGGGAGGCTCCAGCCTGCGCTCACCTCAGCGAGCCCTCAGGACCGGAGTGCAGGCGCCCCTGCTCACTGGTCTGCCGGGGCAGGCGGAGGTCTGCCGTTCACCTGGAGAACGTGCATCATGGCTGTCTTCCAGGTGGAGGCGTCTCTGGGGTCACACTCCCTGCAAGCTTGGCACTTGGCAGGGAGAGAGAATGGATGCAGATAGCGGGGGTCATCTCCTCCCACGGGTCTCGAGGCTCGCATGGGCGACAGCTGTCTACTCTAGGGGCTCCTTCGTGCTGTGGCCCATGGGCGGGCGCCCTGGGGAGTTCATGAAAGGGGGGATTCAAATCTGCGTTTATTTCGGCACAAACATTTTTGAAATCTCCGCGCAGTTCCTTCTTCACACGCACTGGCCAGAAACTGTTCAAGGACCCCTCGAATAACTGGGGAGACTCAGGCACCCTTCCGAGGTTTTCTGGGAGCCAGAGCGGGACTGGGCGAGGCCGACCACCTCCTTCCAAAGGCTCATGGAACCGCCTCCACGTGCCGAGAGGGCGGCGGGAGCAGGGCCCTGGCGGGGAAGGACTGCCCGGTGAAGCCGCCGGCAAAGCAGATGCGTGGGCACAGGTGCAGTCCAGGGCCCTCAGCTCTTCAGGGACGGACTGGTCATTAGAAGAGAGCCTTGCACTTCATGAAGCTATTTTGAAAAATTAAGTATGTGTATCTATGGCCTTTGCATTCCACTTCCCAGGAGCTCGCTCGAGTTCCCTTGCACATGTGGGTTTGGATATCGGCGTCTAGACTGAGCTGTTTTATGGGGGTCAGCTCCCACGGTGGTGGAGGCCGAGACGCCCCACACTGAGTCTGCAGCCCGTGGTGCGGTTTGGTCCAAGCCCGGAGCCTGAGAGCCAGGAATGCACCCGTCAGCACAGTTCCCATCCCGTCTGTGTGGGACGTGAGGACACGGAACGTCTACGGTCGTAAGTGTCACACGAGCAGTACGGCGTTACTAACTGCAGCGCCACGCGCTACTCAGACCCGCAACGCGGACTCACTGCGTAGTGAACTTTGCACCTCTGACCAGCCTCTGCCCGGACGGCCACAGCCTCCTGCTCCCGCCTCTGTGGGTCTGGTGCCCCCTTGACTAGACTGGGAGCTGCCCAGAGAGCTGGCACGCGTTGTCTCTGGGTACGTCTGTAACGGCGTTTCCAGAGGCATTCGCGGTCGAACCGGCGGGCCCAGCCCGAGTCCTGCACTCATTAATGTGGCTGCGCAGCCCCAAACCACTGAGGCCTGTGGAGAACCGAAAGCCATGCAGCTGGGGGGTTCGTGTCCTGCCCTCAGCCCTGGCTGCACTGCTCCGTGGGCCTGGAGTCGGGGAGTCCTGCACCCCCACCGGCATGCTCGCTTGGAGGTCAGGACGGAAGCCCTAACTGTGCGACCAGGGTTCGGCATGGAGGGGCCCGCACCAGCACTGCTGCCCGTGAGCGAGGAGGGAGCACAGAGGGAGTGCGGGCTCTGCCCAGGCAGTGGCGGCTGAGCGTGTCTGGCCCTCCCCTACCCCCGCCTTCCCGGGGCGCCATGCTGGGGGCCTCCTCATCAGAAAGTGTCTGGTAAAGCCTGCTGGGGTGCTGGGCCAGGCCATCCCTACTCACCTGCCCGCTCCATTCCTGCGGGGACATCTGTGCTAAGTCCCCTCGGCTTCCACGGGTCAGCACTGGCCAGACGGGATTGGCGTTTGAGTGGACGCGGGCCCTGACCCAGGAGGACCGCCACCTCCGGAAGTCGACCGTGCGTGCACGCCCTGTGCGCCGGGCAGACGGTGCGGGAGGCGTCTTGGCTCTGCACAGCTACGCACGTCGAAGACACTGGCAGTCCCGCCTGGACCACAGCCGAGGCCCGACCCCCGCATACTCTGCAGCCTGCCCTCCAGGCCGTTTCCTCCCTAGTGCCCATGCCCGCTGAGGCCCACCCTTCCCAGGGTAAAACGAAGCGGATCACTCGAACGCCTCTGCTCCATGTGGGGTCCTTGCCCATCCGTCGGTGTCTGAGGCCCAGGGTGAACCCCATGGAGAGAAGCGAAGCTGTGAGAGGGTCGAGTGGGCTGAGGTGCGGAGACCCTGCCATGAGCTTCCCTGAGAGAGGGAAGGCAGGAGCCAGCACAGGGCCCGAGAGGAAGTGGCAGAGACCTGGGAACAGTGAGTGACAGCGAGGACCGTGATCTCTGCTCGCCAAGAGGGTCTGGTGACCAGGGACAGGCAGTTGCTAAGGTCCTGCGACGCGGGGAGAGTCTGCCCTGGCCGATCCGGGAGGTCCTGCCCAGCCACATCGCACCACCCGCGCTCCTTCCCATCCTCTGGAAGGCACCTGCCTCGGTCCCTCCTTCCCCACCTCCTGCTGGGGCCCTGACCCATGGGGCCAGGGCGGACTCCTGCTGGCCTCCAGCTACACGTGGCACGTCCCTGGGTCCATTACGGAGCCTTCCTGAATGGAAAACAGCGCACCTGCCTCGGAGCCGAGGATTCAAAGAAAGAATAAAGAAGCTGCTTGCGGAGCGCGTAGCTGGCCGGTGCATGTAATTACCCGGCAGGTGAGAGATCGGATCGCTTTCGTGCGCCCAGCCTCGCTCTCCGGCCGGCTGAGCGCTATTGAGCCAGGCTCCGTGTGCCGGCCGAGCTGCGGCCTGTGTGTCTGCATTCCGGATGGAGGGCTCCAGGTGCTCGGGGACAAAACAAAACGCACCTCGCCCTCCGGAGGGGCTGCCGCTCCCTCGTCCGAGAGGGAACCAGCCAGTGCAGCAAGGAGGAGTGGACCTCCCGCCGCCCTTCCCGGCAGGGCTGCCAGCAAACTGGGGTGGCGTGTTCCCAAGCATCTCGGAAAGGAAGCAGGGGGAGGTACGCCCAGGTGAGGGCCGGGAGAGAGTGGCTGTGCTTGCGCCAAGGCAGTGAGGCAGCCTCGGCGGGCGGGCAGGCATCGCCTTAGACCTGCGGGTCCCGCGGGGGGGGGCGGGGGGCAGGCTGCCCCAGCATTGGCTGCAGAAGCTTGCCCATCACTGCTCTGGTAGGCGGGGTGCCCTGCACACGGGCCAGCGGCTGCCCTCACTTCCCGTTTGCTAAATGCAGTCGTTTCCTCCTGACCTCCCAGGAGCCTGAGTCCCCTCTGGCCAGAAGGACTCCATTTTCGGGGTACCATGAAGGTGCTGCGGAGTCAGGCAAGGCCTGGCCGTAAGTCGCTGCTGCCCTCCATGCAGATGTTGCAGGGGCTGCCCCCTCCTGCCCATGCCCTGATGCTCCGCCCTCCTCGGGAAGGTGACCCCAGCAGCTCTCTGGGCATGGCCATGCCACTCTCCACCCCACACAGGCTCCGTGCTGAGTGCCAGCGCCCAGGAGAACCAGCCTTGGCCTCAGGCCTGCAGACCAGGTGACCCTGGGCGAGTCCTCACCTCCTGGACTCGCGGAGCTGGGCCCAGAGTCTGTGAGACAGGAGGACGGCGACTGGAGCAGCTGCAGGTGACGGGGAGGACTGGGAAGGGGGTGCTCCTACAGGGAGGGTCTCCTCCCACTTGTGCCTGCGTCTCCTGCACCTAGGGCTGCACTTGGCACTGATGACGGGCCGTTTAAGTGGGTGACAGCTGGCTTGGCGGCTGGGGAATTTTGGCACCTTCCTCAAGACAGAGGTGACGTAGGAGAGGGAACTCTGAAAACACCTTTTCTGTCCCCCCAAACAGCTGCTCAGAGGCTCCTAAATGAGCTGATGTTTATTTTTCCATGAGCAAGACAGAGAGAGAAGAGACAGAGAAACAGGCCCCGAGTAGGGTCCCCGCTCCGCAACCTGCCCCAGCCTTGGCCAGTCCCAGATCCTGGGTGCCGGTCAGGGAGGTCTTCGGACGCGGCGGGAGCCTTCCTGTGTGCCCGGCCTCCAGGCGTCACCTTTGCTGTGCTCCGCTGTCCGGCCACTCACGAGCTGCCCCCTGCCGGCCGCCGGCCCTGCCCGCCATTCTCCCGCAGAGCTGGGGTTGTGGCACCGAGAGGGCAGAGGGCCGAGGGCAGCCTGCGTGGGGAGGGGGCCTTTCCAAACTCCTTGGGAGCCACTGCCTGGGTGCGGGATCCACCCCTTCCACCGCTTCCCGTCACGCCCTGCCCTGCACCCCTCTCCGCACTCCCGCAGCCCGGGCAGCCCCCAGGCCAGCCAGGACAGCAGTGGACTCTGCTCTCAGGACCTGTGCTCTGTCCCGTCACCTGCTCTGGCCGTGTCCCTCGAGCCCTCTAACTTCAGCAGGGACGTCTCTAACAAGTTCATTCGCCTTGTACGGATCTGAGGAGGGGCTGGATGGTGAGGAGGAGGGACACGGGATCTGAGGAGGAGGGACACGGGATCTGAGGAGGAGGGACACGGAATCTGAGGAGGGACACAGGATCTGAGGAGCGGCTGGATGGTGAGGAGGTGCGTTTGCACTGAATGGTGGACCCCCAGGTGGCTTGTTTTACTTTCTTCTTTTCTTTTCCTTTCTTTTTTTTTTTTTTCAATGTTTAGGACATTTTATTCAAATACAAAATTGTTGGAAATTAGGCTAAATAGAAAACACAGTAGATATTTACAAGAGCGTTGGTGACATCTCTCAAGCCACTCTCCTCTTTCCTTCTTTTGAGCAAATGACCTTTTCCACCCGAGAGCCAAATCGCAGAGGCCAGTGGTGGAAGAGGGCCACAGGAAGTGGGGAGTGTAACTCTCTGGGCTCTGCAGGGAGGACCGTCCGCTTTCATGCAGCCAAGACCTTCTCCTTGCAGAGGGTCAGCCTCCTGGGGTCTGTTCTGTGCCTCCTGAAATCATCCCATTGAAATGCAGACTGGGGAGTCCCCCCATCCTGGCCATGGTGGAGAGAGAACAGTTGAAGTGGTAATTTCCACAGAAGAGAGTGTGGGTTCATTCCCCAGGGCGCCCCCGGTCATTTCTCTCCTGTGCAGGGCTCCTGCCCTTTCTTCCCAGGCATCCCCAGGTGACCGTCTATCCAGGGCACCCCCACTTTGTATCCTGTGCCCTTAATCATGCAAACGCTCCAGCGGCTAGTACTGGTGAGGGGAAGAACCGAGCCCTCCAGGCCGTCTCCCTTCTATGCCCAGGTCAGGTCCCGCTGTAGCTCCCAGTGAGATGCAGGGAACAGACAGGAAGGGCATGATCATCAGGAAGAGGACCCTTCTCTGTGTCCAGCAGGTGGATGCTGACCATGCTGCTGGATGCCCACGTGACTAACCAGGGTTCAAATCCCAGGCCTGGCGGCTTCAAAGTCACACGGGCACGTAAATATTCATGCCTGAAATCCCAAGAGGAGAATGGAGGAGAAAGAACTGCTGTGCCCCCCCCCCCGCCGCGGGGTGATTCCTTATTTTTTCCTCTCATTGTTTCTGGCGAGCAGAGAGCACTTGCCTAATGGCAAAAAACTAAAAAGCAAAAATCCTAGGTCCAGATTTTCCAGACACATTGAGACTAAGCTGCTGGCAATGCAGAGAAAAGTGTCCCAGGCCACTGGGAGCTTGCCCTGGTCGCCTGGGCCCTGGGCCCCTGGCTCTCTGGTGGCCTTGGAAAGGGACTTGGCTACTTTCCACGGGTCACTCCACACTTGCTGGGGAGCGATCGGGTAGTCTGACCCCACCTGTCCAGAAGCAAGGAGGATTTGGGAGCAAGCCAGACTCCTGGCTAAGATGGCCCTTGGCTTGCCACTGGAACTCTAAGCTCAGCAAAAGTTCTGGTGTAAGAGCTGGACCGGCCCGAGACCGAATTTGATGGGAGGGCCTTTCACAGCCACGCCTGTACCACACTCCATCTCTGCAGACAATGGAAGCTCCTTTCCTGGGGAATTCTTTTCCTTCTTTTTGGCAGTGTTTTTTGCCTTAAGGCATGTGCACTAGGTACACAGAGACAGTGAAATGGAAAGTGAGAAGTCATCCCCAAGGAGGGATGGCCACGCCTCAATCCCTTCTCCTCCATTTGCCCCCTGGGATCTTGGCATGCACACACAAGCCCAGCGGGAAATTCTAACCAGTGGCTGAGCTCCCCCCAAACAAGTTCCTCACCTCCACGTTTCTAGCCTAATGGGCCTCTGGCTCCCCCATGAGAGGAGGGAACCTCCGCGGGGGGCCGCAGGGCCGCGTGTGGAGCTCCTGGCTGGGAGAACCCTCGTCATTACTGAAGGGCAGTCAGAAAGGCCCAGAGCCCCGCCTTTTGGTGGGCCCGTGCTCAGAACTTGGAACAACCGTTTTCAGGACGCCTGTGTCCCAGTCTCGGGGTAACCGCGCGTCACTTCGCTTCTGTTGATCTCGTTTCTGCTTCTCCGAAATGGAGGGTCTGGTCTATGTGATTTTGGCACCGTTCAAGTCTGAACGGCCGAGAGTCTGAGGAATGGGTGTACATGTACGTGTGCACAGAATGCCGAGTTGCCACCCGCCTCCCTCTCCTGAAAGAGCACAGAGGCCCGAGCAACCCCGAGGAAGGAGGAGGTCTTGCTTTCTCCATCCTGGCCTTTCTGCAAACCTTTCATCTCTGTTCTTTTTTCCCTTCTCCTTAGTTGGAAACCCAACCACCAGACTTGTGAGGGAGCGAAGGGGAGAGAAGGTGCTCTGAGATGCTTATTTAGGCGGCACCAACACATCAAAAGAGCATTTGACACAAATGGGGTATCTAGTTACCAGAGATCTTATGAAGCTCATTCAAAGAATGTAATGAAAAAAAAATCAAATAATGAATCATTCAGGGAGATGCAAAGAATGGCTCCCATTCTTATTCTTTTGTTCTCCTTCCTATCTGAGGAGAGAAAAGGAGATGGGAGATTAGAGCAGTAAGTTGGGGAGCATTACAGCAGGCAGGGCAGCCTGTGGTGAGAAGAAGGGAGAAAGGATCCGAGGTTAGGAGCAGAGCGGAAACAAAGACAGGGACCTCTATGGAGTTAAAGTGTTGACAGGAAGAACATAGCTGAAGACCTTCTGGAAACGTAGCCCTATTTTTCAAAGTTTACCTATTTCTTCCATGGGACATGGAGAGGCAGAGCCAGGCCCCCCAAGGGGTCTTCACGCTGTGATCTGCCCAGCCCAGGTGCACTGCATCAAGCGGCGGGGGGCGCCACCCTCCCAGGGGCAGCTGAGATGCCGGCACCCGGTGCTGCGTCTTTCAAACAACAGAGGGGAGAGGAGAGGGGAGGAACAAGAGGCAGAGGACCGGGAGGGCACCCTGGCCAAACCGTCCTGCTTCACTGTCTTGCGGGAGGGGTGTCAGTGTGACCCAGCAGGGTGCGGGGGCATTCCTAGGACCCTTCTGGACCCAGCCCCAATGCTGGACCTGCTGTCAGGGACCGCTGGGCCGCCAGTTCTGAACCCGCCTTTACTGGAACCCTGACTACTCGAACCCCACCCCGACGCCCCTTCCTTACGCCGACTGCTCTGGCTCGGCCTTCCCGTGCTCCCAGCTCACCGTGTGGGAAGCGATGAGGTGTTCAGACTCCGCTGCCCGCTAGGAAAGTCGTGCTGGCGGTCTGACTCTCAGCGAGGTGTCTCGTCCCTAAGGAAGGACAGTAATGCCGTCTGCCCTGAAGGCTGGTGTGAGGATCGGTGGGATCAAAAACTCAGAAAGCCCGAGCAACCTCCTGTCCCCAGGCCAGCCCTGGCTCCCCAGTGAGAAGCTGGCGAGTCGCTCTGCCAGGCGAGAGCTGCGTGTGGGTGGGCTCGCACCCAGAGCCCTGCCACGGAGTGCCGACGCCTCCCACAGGACCTGGCCCACGCCCGGCGTCTGTGGTTAAAGGTGGCCTCCCAGAAGGACGGGGAGGCCTTGGGTGAGCTGCAGGTGTAGGTGTACCTGCTGATCATAAGAGCGAGCTGTTTCCCAGGAGAGAGGACTTTTTTAAAAAGACCCCAATTTAATTTTATTTATTATTATTATTACTATTTTTTATTTGCTATAGATCACGTACGAGAGAGAGAGAGAGAGGTGGGAAAGCAAGCCGCTAGGCCTGGGACTTAAGCCGTGGTCACCGTGTGGGAGGTTAGCACCACCACACTGTAGGCTGACCCCGAGAGTGAGGATCTTTGCCCCGAAATGCAGCGTTCCCTGTCTCCCCTGGAGCCCCGGCGCTGGGGTGAAGAGCGCTGTCAGAGTGCAGAGACGAGCACCCCAGGCCCCCCCACCCCCAGGGCGTGTAGCCACCGGTCTCCACCGCCTGCTCAGAGGTGAGCGAGGAGAAGCGAGCCCACAGCCTTCTGCACGTCTCGGGTCTGTCTCACCCCCTCCAGGAAGGAGTCCACTCACGAATGCCAGAGCAACATGGGGCTGGAAACACGGTCCTGTGTGTCTCCTGAGGGGCCCTGCAGGGTCTGAGCTCCGAAGAGGCCAGAGCAGGAAGCCAAAGGAGGCGCAGCCCGGCATGGTGGCCCTGCAGGGAGGGGCAGGGAGGAGAGGGCGTGGGGAGCACCACTCGGAGCCGCCTGGTTTTAAACATGGATTATTTATCTGTCCTCGGTTACCTTGTAAACATATCGAAACTCACGTCCTGTATTCTGCCTGATCCGCTGCTACTTGACGGCTGTCAGAGGAGGGGTGTTCATGTCCTCCTCTCCCTCCTCCCGACTCGGCGGTAACGCACGTCCGTCCATCAGTCAAGCGTCTTCACGGGGCTGTCTGGCCGCCGTTCCTGTTCGTCCCATCCCTACACATCTTTACGGCTTCATGCTGTGGTACTTGGTCCCGGCGACATATGGCCTACACGCGTGTGTCAGGTGTCCACGCATGTCCCTTCGCGGTGGCCCCTCACTGTATGCCGCGTCTGTCGGCCGTCAGCGCACACAGACAGTTCCTGGCAGGCCCGGGGAGCAGCGCTTCCTCTTGGTTCCTTTCCAGCTGAAGTCTGAGTGGACCACGGAGGCTGCCTTAGCGAGGGAGCTGGGGAGCCACGACAGGAAAGGTCTGTGCTGCACGCCAGAGGAAGCGGCTTTGCAAGGTGGCAGGCTCGCGGCCATGCCAGGGTGGGCGTGGAGAGAGAGCCGGCGCCTCCATCTTCCCAGCCTGAGAGGCTGTCCTGCAGGTGGTCAAGCAGCACCTGTCTTCAGCCTCTGCCTTCCCCTTCCTCCCACACCCCACCTCATCTCCTCCCAGGCACGCAGACCCCCCTCGCCTCCCCCCAGTGGATGCGCAGACCCCCCTCACCTCCTCCCGGGGCACGCAGACCCCCCTCGCCTCCTCCAAGGGCACGCAGATCCCTCCTCGCCTCCCCCCAGTGGACGCGCAGACACCCCCCCC
>NW_006159487.1:1855157-1857634 GCF_000334495.1 Tupaia belangeri chinensis
ACCCCCCCTCGCCGCCCCCCAGTGGCCCCGCAGATCCCCCCTCGCCTCCTCCCAGTGGACGCGCAGACTCCCCTCGCCTCCTCCCAGTGGACGCGCAGACCCCCCTCGCCTCCCCCCAGTGGACGTGCAGACCCCCCTCGCCTCCTCCCGGGGTGCGCAGACAAGCTCTGTGCCTTACCCGGCCCTCCGTGACTGTTACAGATGCGGGCCGGCGCCCCGGTGACCTCACTACTGAATTCCTTTCCTCGCTCTCCAGCTCTTCCCCTCTGCGCGGTGCTCACCTGGGGGCTGGTGGCACAGACCTGACTTCTGGTCCTTGGGCCCAGGTGTCCCTGCACAGCCCTGTCCTGGGCTTCCTCCCCACGTCCGTTCCTTTTCTCTGGGTGCTGTCGCCCTGGGGCTTCTCAGGGCAGTTTGGACGGGAGCCCTCTGCAGTGAGGGGCAGCTGCCTGGGGACCAGTGCCCGCGGACCGTGGGAGCGAAAGCTGCTCTCTGTGAAACTTCAAGAATGTTCTTCTGAAACAGAAAGAGGTCCTCACTTTTGAAAAGTATCGGGAACTCTTCAGACAGGAAGGGCAAAGCGTTTGTAAGGATGCCTGTCGGAGGGGCCTGAGGTCTCGCACCCGGGGTGGACGACTGAGATCCAGCTGCATAACCCTCCGACTCGGGGCTAACCCGTGCCTGCACTGAGGGGTCGTGTGAGAACCGGGCCCCAGCACGGCCGAGCTGGCCCAGCACCTGGGTGCTCAGCGCAGCCGTCAGAGCGGATTTCCTGCTGCGGTCGTCTGCCGGGCCACCGTCCTGATGGCCACAGAGGCGGACCGCCCTGCGTCAGCGCGTCGGCCGCCTGAGCCCGTCTCGTCCTCCTGGGACCTTTCTCACGCTTCTCTCTGTGTCCTTTGAGCGTCGCGTGAGCCCCCTGGGAAGTGGATCCTGGCTTGGTCGTATATTTTTTAAAGATTTATTGGGTCGTCGGAAAAGTCATGACGTGTTTTTGCATAGAAAAAGAAAGCACAGAAGAATAAGACTTTTCTGATGCCTGATGTTTAATATTACTATTTTTCAAAACTTTTCTGTAGGGCACATGTGCCCACCAGAAAGAGACAGAGAGAGAAATAGAAAGTGAGAAAGCAAGCCACCAGGTCTGGGACTTGAACCACAGTCAGCCACGTGGGAGCCCAGCATCTCAACCACCATACCACCTGCTGGTGTCCCCTGGCTTGGTCTTAAGCGTGTAGGTCCGACCCTGAGAGCTGCCCAGGTGCCCGTGTAAGGCCCCCCTGACCGCTGTGCTCTTCACGACGCCTGCTCACTCACGGCTGTGGAACCTCCCCTTCATCTGTCTCTCTGACAGTCACGGCCCATTCAATGACCGCAGGGAAGTGCCAGTGGGCCCCCACCACCCACAGCACGTGGGGCTGCACGGAGTGTCCTTCCTCCTGGCCGGCGGGCCTGGGAGTCCTGCCTCGCGCTCGCCGTGCTGAGAACATTGGATTGCTGAGCGAGGAAAATGCCGGACTTCTGTCATGGAAGGACCTAGAAGGCTCTTTTCCGATTTTCGAATTCTGGTCATGCAGCCCAACCTCCCCTCAACTGCTTTTACATATTTTTAACATCTTATGATGAGGTTTGATCTTCTTAAAGGCTTTGATTAAGTCTTTGCACCCCTGGCGTGCGGGTTCATCGCTTTCTCTCCGGAGGTGTCGTGGGGCCTCGTACGAACTATAGAATGGAAATGGGATTTCACCCTGGAGCCGTAATGGGCTTTTCATGATCAAGATTATTATTATTATTATTATTTTATTTTTTGACAGAGAGACAGGGGGGAACGCCTCTCCCCATCCAGGCGGGCCTGTGGGGCGCCCCTCTGCGACCCAGGCGGGCGGCCACAGGCGCTGTGCCTCACCTTCGCCCGGGGCTGACCCACCGTCCCATTAACGGGCGAACCGAGGAGGCCAGTGGTGGGGGATCGCGCCCTCCCACGGAGGCCTCCGTGGCCCATGCCGGCACAGCTGCGGCCGAGGTTAGCAGCCGTCTCTGGGTCGTGCGTTTGTCCTTGCGTGTCCGGGCTGGAGGACGCGAGGCGGACCTGGTCCTGGGAACAGTTATGGAGTCTTGGGAGGAAGACGGCCGACAGCACACGGACAGGCGCAGCAGCCGCCCTCACGGGCCCATGGCCCGAGCTTCGTTTGTAGCATTAAAAGAAGGACCCTCCAGTGTCCCTCCAGGTCAGAGGTGATTTCAGTAGCTGTCGTCCGTACGTGGCCAGCACCTGGACTCCCGTGGCCTGCTCTCTACTTGCTGGTACTGGATTGCATCGTCACCAGAGCGGCAGGGCTGCGTCCTCCTTCCCAGCGTGTCTACCTCACAGGACTACGAACAGCACACAGTAGGGCTGTGGGCCACACTGGCAGGCCAGCCCCCCCCCGAGCCGTGTCTACACTGGCGGGGGCGCACCCCGCACGGGCGGCGGGCGC
>NW_006159487.1:1857755-1864383 GCF_000334495.1 Tupaia belangeri chinensis
CCAGGGCGTGGTCCCCGGGGGGGGGCCGGCCCCAGCCAGGGGTGTGGTCCACACTGGCGGGCCAGACCCAGCCAGGGCATCGGCCACACTGGCGTGTCAGACCCAGCCGTTGGGGAAATGCCCTTGGCCTGGGCCTTCCTCTGGGACTTTGCATGGTGCATGTTTGATGCTGGCATTTGAGGTGGGCGAGGTGGGCATCGCGCTGCCCCCCAGCTCACCGGCATGTGGCCCGGGAGCAAAGCCTAGGAAGGGCTCGGCAGTCGGCACACGGACGCGCACACATGCACTCGCGGCACTGGGCTGGTATGGCCCACCCTCTGGCTTGCCGTGCAGAAGCCTTGCAGCTCTCTGGCACTCCTTCCTCTGGGGACGCGTCCTTCCCCTGTGGTCAGCGTCAGGCCCGCTGTCGGAAGCTGAGGCCGGGCCGGGCCGGGTCAGGAATAATGGTGTGCAGGTCAGCCGGAGCCTGTGGGCCTCAGAGAACTGGACTCAAGGGTGAAGAGTTACCCATCTCTCTGGTCGCCATCAAACTCCAGGCCAGGTTTTTCTGCAGGTGTCCTCAGTAACAGGCGAAATGAGCGTGGCTCTCCCCTCAATATGCACCCGGCCCCAAGTGCGGGCTGGTCTGGTCCACTGAGGGCCGAGGGCTCTGCCAGGACAAGGACCAATCTCATTTGGGGGCCCGGGAGGGACCCTGAGCCTTGCAGCTTGATGGTGCTGATTCTCATGAGTGTGCCCTGCTGGCGACGGAGTCCTCAGGGCTGCATGCTGGGCCTGTCAGCGCATTTATCCTCAGGGTCTTCCTGACTTGGGTTCCGTCCGGACCCGGGGCCCAGGGGAGGTTGAGAGCAGAGGTTTACCAGCAGCTCACCTGCTCCTAAAGTGTGTGTCCTGCAGCTGAGGACAGCCTCCGGAGAGTTCCCTTTCCAGTCTCGGGGTGCATGGGTCTACATCTGTATGTATCTGTGTGTATCTGTGTGCAGATGTATATCTATGTGTGTACATCTGTGTGTGCATATCGGTGTGTGTGCCTGTGCCTAGATCTGTGTGCGTCTGCCTGTGTATATATCTCAGTGTGTATATCTGTGTGTATATACATGTGTGTGCATATCTATGTGCATGTATACCTCTGTGTGTGTATATATACATGTATGTGTCTATTTCTGTGTGCATGCATAGCTCTCTCTGTATATATATACATGTGTGTGTATATCTATGTGCATGCACATCTCTCTGCATGTATATATACATGCATGTGTGTATATCTATGTGCATATCTAAGTATATCTGCGTGTCTGTGTTTATGTCTGTATGTGCCTCTATGTATATATACATGTAGGTGTGTGTATATCTCTGTGTGTATATACACGTACATGTGCATATTGGTGTGATCTCTCTCTGTATATACATGTATGTGTGTATATATCTCTGTGCATATATGCATGTATCTCTGCATGTATATAGATGCACCTGTATATCTATGCATGTATACGCACACATGCACATACATGTATATGTGTATATCTATATGTGTATATACATGCAGGTATGTATATGTGTATGTGTGTATATATGTACACATATGCATGTATATGTGTATATCTCTATGTGTATATACATGCAGGTGTGTATATATGTATGTGTGTATACGTGTGCACACATATACATGTATATGTGTATATCTCCATGTGCACATACATGTATGTATGTATATTATGTGTGCTGATATATCTGTGTGTACATACATGCATGTGTGCATGTGTATCGACGTGTATATATATATATGTATGTGTCTCTGTGTGTGTCTGATTGCTGGTACTAGAGCCACACAATGCATGGCCTGCTGCCTGGCCCGTGTTTTAGCCACGTTCCGCTGTTCAGAGCCACACTCGAGAGCTTGTGCCGATGGAAGTCTGACTGTCCCCCAGTAGGCCGCCAACGCCAGGCAGTTAAAGTGAAAAGGGCCCCTCCCTGCTTTCCCTGCTTTTCTTATTTTTCCCAAAACTATGTCTTTCCTTCCAGAGAACAGGAAAATGTGCAGAGAAGCAATTAATTATAATTATATATGTGCCGGAGTATGGGAGTACTTTCAAGTCCCCAAATCGTCTAATAAAAACGACCCAACAACGTCATAATTTTTGGAGGAAGTTACATTTTTATAGAATTTGGTGATAAGAAAAATTTGCTAAAAGCGAGCGTTCCTAATCACGACTGTCACTTTGCAAAGTAATTGTGGAATTAGGAATAATTATACTCTAAAGAGGGGAAAGAAACAATCTGCCTTATGATCTTTTAAAATAGAACACAACTCCGGTTTGCTCTGTCAATTAGAGAGAAGGAGGCTGGAGCTCGAGGGTGCGGGGACAGGCCGGGTGTCACAAACAAAAGCTCAGGGCTGAGTGTGCGGGCCAGGACGTCCTGCTCCTGAGAGGCCAGCCGGCCTCGGGCCGCGGGCAGTGCGGACACAGTGCCCTCGGGCCGTGCTGGCCTTCCTGTGGCATCCCTTAAGAATGAGAATGCGAACGGGTAACGGTGGCTCAGCCCGACCACGCCAGAGCCCGCACCATGTCGGGACGGGTAACGGTGGCTCAGCCTGGCACGCTGCTGGCCCTGCCCGACCACGCCAGAGCCCGCACCATGTCGGGACGGGTAACGGTGGCTCAGCCTGGTACGCTGCTGGCCCTGCCCGACCACGCCAGAGCCCGCACCATGTCGGGACGGGTAACGGTGGCTCAGCCTGGCACGCTGCTGGCCCTGCCCGACCACGCCAGAGCCCGCACCATGTCGGGACGGGTAACGGTGGCTCAGCCTGGCACGCTGCTGGCCCTGCCCGACCACGCCAGAGCCCGCACCATGTCGGGACGGGTAACGGTGGCTCAGCCTGGCACGCTGCTGGCCCTGCCCGACCACGCCAGAGCCCGCACCATGTCGGGACGGGTAACGGTGGCTCAGCCTGGCACGCTGCTGGCCCTGCCCGACCACGCCAGAGCCCGCACCATGTCGGGACGGGTAACGGTGGCTCAGCCTGGCACGCTGCTGGCCCTGCCCGACCACGCCAGAGCCCGCACCATGTCGGGACGGGTAACGGTGGCTCAGCCTGGCACGCTGCTGGCCCTGCCCGACCACGCCAGAGCCCGCACCATGTCGGGACGGGTAACGGTGGCTCAGCCTGGCACGCTGCTGGCCCTGCCCGACCACGCCAGAGCCCGCACCATGTCGGGACGGGTAACGGTGGCTCAGCCTGGCACGCTGCTGGCCCTGCCCGACCACGCCAGAGCCCGCACCATGTCGGGACGGGTAACGGTGGCTCAGCCTGGCACGCTGCTGGCCCTGCCCGACCACGCCAGAGCCCGCACCATGTCGGGACGGGTAACGGTGGCTCAGCCTGGCACGCTGCTGGCCCTGCCCGACCACGCCAGAGCCCGCACCATGTCGGGACGGGTAACGGTGGCTCAGCCTGGCACGCTGCTGGCCCTGCCCGACCACGCCAGAGCCCGCACCATGTCGGGACGGGTAACGGTGGCTCAGCCTGGCACGCTGCTGGCCCTGCCCGACCACGCCAGAGCCCGCACCATGTCGGGACGGGTAACGGTGGCTCAGCCTGGCACGCTGCTGGCCCTGCCCGACCACGCCAGAGCCCGCACCATGTCGGGACGGCGATTACAGTCAGGACAGCTCTGGGCACCGTGCAGAGGCCCCTGCATGCTCACGGAGGAGGCGATGTGTTCCTCCGTGTCAACGACATAGCAAGTGTTGGGAGACCACACTGGGAAAAAGTCCCATCTCTAGTGATCCCTGCCACCACGGGGTGGAACCCAGGCAAGTTGGAACCCCGGGTCTGCTCCACTCGCTCTAGAACCTTGTTGGCAATCTCCCTGAAGCCCGGCACGGACGTGGTGGTGGAAGTGGGGGGCTCGACTGTCAGCTGGTCGGAGAGGAGCAGGGTGAAAACCGGACGGTCAGCCGGGACGAAGGCCTGGGAGGAAATAAGGAGACCAAGATATGGGCATTACGAGAATAATAGTTGAATAGTAATAATAATACATTATGTCAACAGCTGTGACAAAGGACGCGCTGTGTATTTATAGAACCAAAGAAAAGACAGGCCCAGGTCCCCATTCTGACTCCCAGCAACCTTCTCGGTTGGATTTTGCCTCTGCCTAAGGATTATTTTGGAAAGAGCTATTATTATCTGTGATTTATCACGCTGCACTGGGGGAGCGCGTACTTTCCACAGAGACAATTATTGAATTCTCACCAGAGGCTCTTAAAGGAGCCAGGACCTGCTCTGGGGTCCAAGGGGAAGCCGCTCCCCGGAGCTGGGATCTAGTGCCATGGGACCCTGCCTCAGCCACCGCTGCCATTGCTGCGACGCTTCAGGGTCCTCCTCCGTGAAAACCCCTCCTTCCCTCTGCCCCGTCCAGGGTGAAGAGGCCAGTCACGCAGCTGATGGTGAGCCCGGGGAAGGAGTCCACCAGGGGGCCATCACCAGGGGGCCGTCAGCGGCGCGTTCTTGGGGGCACAGCTGTGGCCGGGAGAGGGGAGGGTGCAGATCCTTCACAGGAGGACGGTTCCCTGAAGATGCCCCGCGTAGAGCTGTGTTGGGGAGACCGCAGGTTCTAGAGAGAGCGAGACGTCTCTGGCAGCACTAGAAAAGCACGCTGAGGACCGGGCAGACGCAGCACGGAGCCTGAGCAATGCCCGTGAGGACAAACTGTGACAATAGCACCTCGGATCTCAGGGTCACGGCTGAGGAGAGCATGGGCAGCTGGCAGCTAATGTGGTCAATGCATTATTTAACACATTTATTAAGATTTAGCCATAGCCAGATAGTTTCTGTTAAATTGTTATTAAACCGAAGACCTGCGTGCATTTATCAACTCGTGCCTGCTACCCAGGAGCTGTTCCGTTACCTCCAAGAGGTGGGCCCGTGCTTCCAGACGGCGTTCCGCTGGCCCGCAGCCCTCTGGTCCCCGGCAGACCTGCAGGTCGCGGTGCTGCCTGCTGTCCAATCATAGCAGCTGCCCTAGACCTGTTCTCCCCGCCTACAGGACCACTAGAATGTGTGTGCAGGGGTGTGCTTTCAACTCGGATTCAATTTTGCACATTCTGCAGCCCGCTTAATGCTCTGAAGCCCTTTTAAATGGTGTAAATCCCCAATAAGATGTAAATAGGGTTACTGCTATTTTATACCTCATGCAAACAATCCCAGGTCTGTGACTTCTCTTCACGCAGTTCAGCCTAAGCTGCACACCGTCCCTACGAGCCCGCTCTCCGGCCTCCCTGACTGGACCCCAAACATGGCTTCTGACCACGTTTCCGTCTCCGGACACGGCGCAAACCTTCCCCTGTGGGCCAGCCTTGCAGAGAGTCCTGTCTTACTGCCGTGACCGGCAGACCCCGGGCTACTGTTCTCCGACACCATTTCTCCACCTTCTTCGTGTTTTCTGATTAAAAGCCTTCCTCGTCTTCAGGCACAGCTCAAAGCTCACTCCCTGACTTCCCGCCTTGAGATGGACTCTTTCTGACACTGGAATCTCACTCTTTATTTTGGACCGTGTCGAGCAGGGACATTGAAACAATGTTTTCTGAATAAATGGGTAGATGACAACCCCAGCTCCTGGCCATGGTGACCCACAGAAGTGTCCTTCCTTGGCTTCGACATCGTGAATGTTCACAATTAGGAGGGAGAACCTGCCCCACTCACAGGCCGGGGCGAGGTCTCCATCTGCCGGAGCTGCCAAAGACGACAGCGGCTGTGCCGTCCGGGCTGGGAGCCCTGGGGGCCTGTGGAATGAGACGCATGGCGGCACAGGCTCCCTGGGGCCAGCTGGTCTGCAGCAGCTCACACAGCTGGCCTTCACTGGCTAACTGCTGCTCCTGTGCCGTCAGAAGCCATTCCTGGGTTTGGAGAAGTTTTCGCTATAGGGTGCACGCGCTTCCCAGAGGGACAGAGAGACAGAGACAGGAAGCGAGAAATCACGCCCCCAAGGGGGAAGGCCATGCCACAATCCCTTCTCCTCCATTCTCCTCTAGGGATTTTGGGCACGCACACACAGACGTCCGGCATGAGTTTTAAGCTGCTGGGTCTGGGACTCACACCATGATTGACTACGTGGGAGTCTAGTGACGTAACCCTTACACCATCTGCTGGTCCCCACACCCCCTGGTCACAGCGTGTAGTGGAGGGTGCCAGGCCAAACTCATTCTCTTAAGCTCCACATGCACGACTTGGCTACTCACAACCTGGGAAGACACCACCCCGCCCTCCAGGTGGAAATGCAGGAGTGGCAAGTCAGCGATTTAATCTCTGAAAGGCCTCCGCCCAGGCCAGCATGTCCCCTGTCTAGGTGGGCACAGGTGTCCTCCCGCGGAGATGACTGACAGAACCCTCACCGGTCGCTCGCCCCACACCTAATAGTCCCCACTCCACTCTTGTCTCCGTGCCTGTCCTCACAGTTTTTTCTTTTTCTTCCTTCCTTTTTCTTTCTTTCTTTCTTCCTTCCTTCCTTCCTTCCTTCCTTCATTCCTTCCTTCCTTCCTTCCTTCCTTTCTTCTTTCTTTCTTTCTTTCTTTCTTTCTTTCTTTCTTTCTTTCTTTCTTTCTTTCTTTCTTTCTTTCTTTCTTT
>NW_006159487.1:1864518-1865105 GCF_000334495.1 Tupaia belangeri chinensis
CTGTCTTTCTTTCTTTCTTTCTTTCTTTCTTCCTTCCTTCCTTCCTTCCTTCCTTCCTTCCTTCCTTCCTTCCTTCCTTTCTTTCTTTCTCTCTCTCTCTCTCTCTCTCTCTCTCTCTTTCTTTCTTTCTTTCTTTCTTTTTTTCTTCTTTCTTTCTTTTAAAGAATGGCTTATTTATTTAATTCCATTATTATTCAGAGTTTCTTTCTGAAGCAGCCTTTGCCCTGTCACCTCCAGTGATGTGGTCAAGGATTCCAAGCATTGCCAGCCCTCCAGGGGTCCCCCTCTCTGATTTGGTTTCTCCTGTTGGCAAACCTGCTGTGAGCTAGACTGACAGGACCCACGCTGTCCCTCACAGCCGGCCCGTTCCTTCCTGATCCGTGTGGCACTGGCCGTGGGGAGTTCTCGGTCTCACACCCCTTCCTCTGTCCTGCGAGGCCTGTCTCCAAGCAGACCGTGCCCCAAGCCCTTCCAGGATCTTCCCAGCGAGGATGCTCCTTGCTCTCCTGGGCTCTGACACCTGAGCCTCCCTGCCTGTTCCTGTCACTGTGTGCTGTCCCGGCGTCTCACCCAGAGCTGCCCAGCCT
>NW_006159487.1:1865257-1875979 GCF_000334495.1 Tupaia belangeri chinensis
GTCCACTTTTCTCTGTCGGAGATGGGAAGGCTTACTGTAAGTGTAAGGGGTCTGGGAAGCGTGGGGTCGAGAAAGCTGCGTGCTTTAACCCGAAGCTTCTGCAATCCGCTTGTCCACAGGACCCCCTGTAGGCCCTAACTAGGCTTCTGTGGGGAGACACCTCGTTTTAGGGAGACCGTTCTGTGTACTGTGACGTCCCTGAGGGCTAGCTTGCCCCTGGCACCCAAGTGTCAGGAAGGGCGTTGGGTACTCTGTCACTGTAAGTTAGACTCCCAGTGCGGATTTCACGCGGGGCACTACGCACCAGTGGAGCCCCCGAGAGAGCTCATTCGTTATTCCGGCTTTGCAATTCATTCGTGGTGTACGCCTGGGGAAATCGCTTCTTATTTCTGCTCTTAATTCCACGCACAGGTTTCTGCTTACCTGGCAGTTACGAGGTCACCCCGGGGGGAATGTACTGACCAAAGTCAAGGACCGGGTGAGGCAGAGACGTGAGCCTGCCAGCCAGAGCAGACCCGGTGGCGTCCCGGTCAGCGCTGACAGTGGTCTCCACGGCCGGAGGGCGTGTCTGAGGGGTACCCCACAGGTGTTTCCACCATCGCCAACCCCAGGAGGTGGGCATTCCCGTGCCCATTTTATAAATGAGGGGACTGAGGCTGGAGTCACAAGCCCAGGGCCACAGGGTGCTGAGTCCTCGACGGCAGAGAGTACCTGCCTGCCCACACTCGCTGCGCCATGTAAACCAGTTCCAGGGCAGCTGTCAAACGGACGGTCAGCGAGGGCTGGTCGGCGTAGGGCCCTGAAGAGACGCTGAGCGAAACTGGGTCGTTGGCCACGTTGGGTCACCTCTGCCAGGCGTGCTGAGCCGTGTGGGCAGGCAGACCTCGTCCCAGTGAGAGCCTCGGGACAGAGGCCGACTCCCGGGGACCGGCGGCCCGTCTCGTTCCCCGTCTGTCGTGATGACGCTGGGTGTCACGATGAGAGGTGCAGAGACCGACCTGCTCCAGTCCTCACGGAGCGATCCGCTGCTGCAGGGGAGAGGCGGTGCTGCAGTGGGGCCGACCACAGGCGCACGCCATGCAGGATGACCCTGCCTGCAGGGCCTCCGTGACCTCTCATCTCCGACCCCTTGGTGCCCTTCCATGCCATTTGCACCGATGCCCATCTAGAGCGGAATGCCCAGAAAAGGTCGTCGTGATTCGCGTTTCGGGAATGGCCCCGTGGCCCGGCAGGCTTGCCCATGAGCAAAGCAGGCTGCCTGCCCACATCGCTGGGCTCAGCCCCCTTCTCGATCTCCAGGACCTTCCTGAGCTCCTAGACCGCTCCAAGATGGAGCGGATGCAGCCAGAGGGCATGGACGTCCGCTCCGCCTTCGGAGGGCTTCGCTGCCCTTCGCTGCCCACTGCCGCGCATTCCCACCCCTGGAGGCCTCCTGAAGCGTGAGCCCTATGGGCTGGACGTGCAGCCTGTGGGCTCTGTTCACATTTGTAGGATTGCTTTAATATTGAAAGTGGATCGACAGAGAGATTGACATCGAGATTGTCGGCTCATAAAACATTCAGGGGAACTTGGAGATTGTCTGGTTCGCCCTTCACTTCACTTTATTTTTTAAAATTTTATTTGATGGCTTTTGTGCTAAGAAGATGTACGTTCAATCTGGCCGTGGTAGGAAAGCTCAGAAAATGGACGAGGGGAGCATCCTCAGCCTAGCACCCGATTAGGGCAGCGTCATTGATGCCCGCGTGGAGTTCTGCCGACGCGCACCTGCAGAGACCAGAACATGCTGCTCCCTTGTACTTTTGGTTTTCGAGCTTAGCAAGACAGAGGAGGTCATGGGACCGAAGCCCCAGCACTCTGTCACGGCCACCGCCATGGTGGCCATCTTCACGCCAGACAACAAGCCTGCGCTCCCTCTTCTGCGCTTGCTCAGTGAACAAGCTGTGGAGCGAGACAGGCTGAGCGTGGCTCAGGGCAGCTGCTCCAGGGGTGTGACTCCGTGAGCCCCGTGGTACCCAGCTGGTATGAGTCAAACGATACAGTTCATGTGAGCACATGCATGCTACATTCCTCCCGGGTTCCAGCCGCAGGGATCTCTGGGAGGTGATGGGAGGAGGGAGGAGAGAGAGGTCAGGGCTGCACCTCCCGGCTCTCTTCCTGTCAGGTACCCCGGACTAGTGGTGTCCCGTGATCAAAGAGTTCGTCTTCTTCCAAGGCAGCCAAGTCTAACAGACCCTTTCTCACCGGCTCTGGTAACTGCTTCCCGTCCCCCTTCTTCGGGCCTGGGAGGGGAGCAGCTCGACCCCGGGGTCACTGTCCTGCCACTGGCCCCCTCCCTCCATGATGACTTTTCACAAGGAGGAGAAGTAAAGGGACCAACGTTCGTGGACCCACGAGGCAGTCCCCTGGCCGCCTCAGTGCAAGGGCGCCCAGCTGTGCCCCAGAACTTCCCAGGCCCATCGAGAAGGCGGTGGAACAGGAACGCTAAAGTTAATAACTTCCCCATGGAAAGCGGAGCCTTCCAAACCATCAGCCTGCCTTTCCCCGTGGAGGGTTAACACCTGACAAGGCTGAACTTTGAAAGAAAAGCTATTTGTGACTTATGGGGGAGCTGGAGGAGAAAGGTCTTGATTTTTGAAAAACAAAACAAAACAAACAAAAAATGCCCAAGCAAATCAAAATACGTCAATTCTTCCCATGCGGTAGCTCACCGAGGGCACCTCTGCTTCGGCGGAGGGCGACACGACAGCTCTCTGAGTGCAGGTGAGCTGGGTGCGCGGTTCACGGTAAAGGCCCACCACAGGCTCGTCAAAGCCCGGAGCGCAGGGCCTGCTCCAGCCATCCACTCCCGGCATCCCGCAAGCCGAGGCAGCGCGTGACTGCACCACCCGTGACTCTCCCCGAGTTCAGGGTGACTTAGCAGGAGGGTGGCCATGAAGCGACGCGACTGGGTTTCCAAGTGGTTGGCAGAGTAAAGAGGTGGGAGGAAGTGGGCTAACGGAGGGGCTGGAATTTACGGGGTGCGCATATGCCCTCCTTGCGGTGTCCCAGTGATAACTTACGGGGTGTGCATATGCCCTCTTAGTGGTGTCCCAGTGATAACTTACGAGGTGCGCATATGCCCTCCTAGCGGTGTCCCAGTGACTAGACTGCAAGTGGAAAACCATTAACGAGCATCTGACAGGTGGTGTGGAGTTAAGGCAGTTGGATCTCACATGCTCAACTGCATGGTTCAAGTCCCGGCCTGGGAGGCTTGAGAAACACACCAGGCACGCACCAAAATCCCACGAGGAGAATTGAAGCAAGGGGATCGTGGCATGGCCGTCCCCCCTGGAGGGAGATTTCTCACATTCCCTCTGGCTAGTGCATATATAATGTAGCAAAAAGAATTTAAAAAAGCATCTGACAGAAGTTAACTCTGTCCATTAGTACTTAGGTTCAGAACAACAGAAAATGCAAAGTAAGTAGCTCTTATGTACGCTAAGGCCGTCTGTGCTCTAGTCAATAGCAAGTTTTCAAACTGGATTTCACATTAGTTGCATTTTAAAAATCAAAGGGAACTTCTTTATTACATGTGTTCAAGTATTAAAATTTCATTAATTCATTAACTTAAATGATAAACTATGAATAATTCTTCCTTCACTCCCGCTAGCTTCAAAATAAGGAGACGTTTCAAAATAGAGTGTTGGTGTGATCTGGGGTGTCAGGGTGCTGGAGAAGGGGCCGAGACAAACGTAAGGTATCGGAGCAGTACTCGGGTATTACTGATGCTCACACTCAGCAGGGACGATCATCGTTCCTGGCCTGGGGAACTTCACATACACACATGTGCATGCGTGTACTGGGACGCAGCACTCACATGCACATGTGTGCATGTGTGTACAGGGATGCAACTCTCACATGCGTACATGTGCATGTGTGTACCAGGATGCAGTGCTCACATGCACACATGTGTATGCATGTACTGGGATGCAATGCTCACACACGTGTGCATGCATGTATAGGGATGCAACTCTCACACACATGTGTGCATGCATGTACTGGTTGCAATGCAAACCACGTTCTGATTCTGTCAACTGAAGAGAAACGCTGAGGCAGAGTAGATAAAGCCGAGGAATTTATTCAGGCCAGGGCGAGGAGATCGCCCGGCACCACAGAACTCAGGATGTCCCCAGTGATGTGTGCTGAGGTCCTCGGATCTCAGGGCGATTTTAACGGCAAAAGCCACGCAGAGGAGGCAGGAGGAGGCGGAGGCAGGGCAGCAGTGGCTGGCTCCACGCCGAGGGAGGGGCGCCCAGGGCCACTGCAGCCTGGCATGGAGGGAGTGCGCCTGGCGCCCATCGGGACTGGGACACGGTGGAGGTGAGGGAGGCTCGTGTGGGTGAAGAGGCTGTTGGCAGCACCAAGCCCGGGGAGCCCAGGTGCTCCGTCCTGGGAAAGCCGCAGGGGCACTGTAGTCTTACTGCTCGTGGCACTGGCTCCGGTGGGCTGGGCTCTCCCGTGTCCAGTGAGCGCTGGGGAGCTGGGGGTCCTACGGGTTCCTGGAAGTGTCGGTGTGATGACGTGGCCCGTTGGCAGGAGCGATTCCATCTCAGCCTGGTCTGTTAGGGCTGCCGTGGGCACTTCGTCCAAAGTGGTGGCTTCCTGAGGTCGTTACCTAACGTTTCTCATGGCCATGGGAGAAAAGAAGTGTCACTTCTTTTAGTCAACAAGAATACTTCAAAGTTGATCTATTGTCCGTGTGAACGCACGGGGCTCCTGTTCTGGAAACGGACTGTGTTATTTAGCACGACAGCGCTGTCACACACTCGGATACACTGTGACTACACGTCCCTGCCCTCACAGGCGTGAGAATTGAGGAGCTGGTTTAAAGCCTGTCCTTTAAGGCGCATGTCCCTGCCCGCACAGGCGTGAGAATCGAGGAGCTGGTTTAAAGCCTGTCCTTTAAGGCTCTGTGGCTCAGTGGGTCTAGGGGAGTCCAGGGTCTGAATCCTTGGAAGCATTTCAAGTGACTCCGACCCATCCTCTGGGCACCCCGGAGCAGGGCAACGTCTCCAAGGGAGTGGTTAGGCTAGCGTTTTCCCATGCCTTTCCCAATTGTCCTACGGTCGACCTCATGTCCAGACCCATCGGCGTCTACTCTAAGGAATGCCATTTACAGGCAGAGGGAGCAGCCTGGAAAGGCCCTGGGACCACGACAGGCCTGGAGTCTGAGCCGCACCCTACACACCCTCCGCCCACGCATCTGCCCGGCTGTCCCGGGGCAGACAGACGACTTTAGCACCTTGTAGGCTCACAAGTCTTGAGGGCAGGAAGGTGGATGATGGGGTGGGGGGCAGGGAAGGGCGTAACACACAAACGTCACGAGGAGCAGCTATGAACCCACCAGGCTGCAAGGGACGCCTACCGTGGCCCTCTGCATCGCTAAGCCTTCGTCTGCTCCGGCTGCTCGCGTATAGAAGCCCACCAAGGGCTACCTGGGGCTTCAACGCGTCTTCTCGTCCCCGTCCTTAGGGTGCTTAGCCTGTACGGAGAGGGCACTAACGCGTTTCTGGAGCAGCAGCGTTAGTCGGCAGGGACTCGGTGCAGAGCTCCCGGGGCAGGGACCTGGGGGGCGCTCCTGCTTGCCGCTCCTGGAGGGAACTGAGCAGCTGCTCTGGCTCTGGCTGTCGCGAGGGCAGAGCAGGAAGTGAGGAGGGCGTGGTCTCTGCCCCGTGATGCGAGCCGTAAAGGGGCTGACCCACGGACATCAGAGCAGGGAGGGCAGAGCTGTGAAGACAGCACCCAGGATGCACTGGGGCTGCAGAGTAGCCAGGAGGAGTCCTGCCGGGGCACCAGGACGGCGAAGCTGTGGTGGAGCCGCCCTTGCGGTGGCTGGTCTTTTGTTTATCTAGCAGATGCTGGACAGGGCACGGCGGTGAGAGGGCAGGTGACCCGGCCCTGTGGTTCTCCATGTGGCAGGGCGGGCAGGAGCCACTGGGCACCGGTAATGAGATGCGGGGGGTACCGGCTCCGGTGAGGGGCCAGAGGAGACCGAGGGTGGGAGACTCCGGATGAAGCCGGGCTGAGCGGGGAGGTGCGGGTTTCAGGTAACAGAAGCCGGTCTCACCGTCAGAGCAAGTGCCAGCCAGCAGGGAGGAGTGAGCTGTGGTACGGGCTCCGGCCAGAGACTAGAGGCGTCAGTACCAGCTCGTGTGCATAGACACGTGTGCGTACACAGATGCGAACGCGTGTGCATACCGGGGCTGCGTTTTCACTTTATGACCTGGACCCCGTGGCCCAGCTGCAAGGAGGTCGGGTGTGCACGTGGCTCCTGTGTGTCTCTGACCCAGGGAGCCCGGGCTCTGAGGGCACAGCTGAGGGGCTACGGCGGGGATGTAGCATCGGTGGACGGACAGAGTGCCGAGCCAGGAGGGCTGTGATTCTAGAAAGGAAGGGAAGGAAAGGCAGGAGAAGGCAGGGAAGGGGAGAGGGAGGGAGGGAGGGAGGGAGGAAGGAAGAAAGAGCGGCAGGGCAAGTCAGGACGCAGGAGTCTGAGAGAAATGCCCATGGATGGCTGGAGCTGGGGCACAGAGGGGACAGCGACCTTGCTGGGTGACAGTGTGCACTGGTGCGGATGCGCACCGAGAGGCTTAGGGCAGCGGTGAAGCAGCACGGCAGCCACCAGGGGAGTTCCAGACAGGGCCGGGCGCTGTCTCTGGGAGGTGGATTACCCTCCCCTGGGGGCTGGACCCAGCTGCTCCCCCATCAAATATGGAGCTGAACAAGGCCCTCTACGGGGGGTAGGGGGAGCTGGAGGCCGTGGCCGTCAGTGGCCACGTCCCCCAGAACTGTGCGTTGGACTCGGTGGCACCTGGAGGGCTGTGAGTGAAGACAGTCCATTTGTGGAGTCCCAGGACAGGCCCTTTAGGGCTGATGAGCTCCTCAGGGCAGGGCCCCACAGCTGAGTGCTGGTGGACTTGCAAGCCGAGGGGCGAGGCAGAGCAGAAGGTCACGGGCCGCCACCCTGCCATGCTGCAGCCTTGCTGGAGGGTGGCCCCTGGCCCTGGGCCTCCAGAGCTGGGTGACGAGCCTCTCCGTAAATCACCAGCCCTGGTGTCTCCATGAGCACTGCTTCCCCACGAGTGTGGCCGTGGGAGCGCCCCGGAGGAGTCGATACGTGATGTGGGGCGCCTCCCTCTGTGAGAACCATTCCCAGGCCCATGGCCCCAGTCCCACACGGGAAAGCATCAGGTGAGCCCCACCCAGGAGTGTTCTGCAACAGGACGGTCACTTTAACACTCAAGGCCAAGAGAGCCAGGGCGGGCTGAGAACACGGCAGGGAGGAAGGGCCCCGGGAGACAGTGCCAGCACGTGCCCTGGGGCGTCCCCGAGGAGAAGCAGGACGTGACGAAAGCTGGCCAGCTCCGTGGGGGGAAAGACCCAGAGATGGAGGAAGGACCACAGCACCTCACTTTCCTTCAGACGGAAACACCCCACTGATACATGACGTCACTGCGGACTGAGGCCGCCGCAGAGCTCGTCCTGGTCACTTGTGGAGTATGCCAGCCCCTGGGACAGGCATGGGAAGAGGCACGCTCCCTGGGGCTGCTCGAGGGCCTCTGCGTCCGCCTCGTAGGAGCGAGCCCTGGCCAGGCGAACAGTGTCAGCGGCTGCAGGACAGGGCATGCGGCGTTGCTGAGTCGGACGTGCAGCTGGGAACCAGGAACGCCCTGCGTCTTCCCTGCCCGACATCCTCCTGCGTCTACAGACATGCAGCGCTGTTTGCATGCGCAAGTCCACAGCTGAATGTCTCAGCCTGCCTGCCTGTCACCCGCTCCTTTCTCTCCCGGAGCCAGCAAAAGCTCTCGCCGGGCCGGCTAGGCACTCGCAGCCTCGGGTCCCCTGGTCGGACACCGAGACGTTCTGACGCACCCACGGCCTCGGCTCTGCAAAGCACCACTCGGGCCTTCCAAGCTCAGGACGTCCCTCTGCGTTTGGTAAAATACAGAAAGGATCGGAGTTCATTATGTTCTTTGGACTTAACGGGACGTTGGAGCAATGGGGGCCCTAAATGACAAGAACCTTCTTTAAGGTCACAGAGGGAGTCTGCAAATGAGTAAGAAGCTAATTTCCTGAGCGCCTAACTGCCTGGTCCCCAAACTTCATTCCCCTGCCTTGGCAATTGTAGGCGAGGGCTACCCCTCTCCTGGGGCTTCTGCGGTGGCTTGTCCCAATGGCTTTTCAGATGCCTGCTGAGTGGGAGGGGACGGCAGTGCTCCCCAGACATGCAGCGCTACCAGAGGCCGCCCGACGGGGGCTGTGGGTGATGGTGACTTGGTTACGGACCTCTGCCATCGTCCTGCTTGCTACAAGGGGTGGGGCCGAGCACTGCAGCTGGGAGAGACGCCCTCTCTCCATTCTCAGGATCCAGAGAGAGCTAAGGCAGAGGGGCTGAAGGGCCCTCCACGTGCCCTCATGGCACCACGCAATGGCCCCAAGCTCTCTGTCATGCTTCTCCGTGGCCGCGTACACGCCGTCTGGGAAGCTCTGACTCTGCAGGCCAGAAAGGAAGGAGGGGGTCGAGTAAGGGCTGGAGGCTCTGCGCTCTGGGCTCGGCAGGACTCGGCTGTCAGTTCCCAACCATGCACACCCTCCCTGCTCCCTGGGGTAGGCGGTGACTCCGGGCTCTGGTGGCCGAGAGCACTCCCCACCTAGACTCATACTGTCCACACGGTGCGCCCAAGGGGCCCCAGACCGTCCTCCCTGGGTCTCCGACTGTGCCCTGCGGGGGCTCCGAACGTGCCCCCTGAGGGCTCTGACTGTCCGCCACGGGGGCTCTGAACGTGCCCCCTGAGGGCTCTGACTGTCCTCCACGGGGGCTGTGAGCGTGCCCCCTGAGGGCTCTGACTGTCCTCCACGGGGGCTGTGAGCGTGCCCCCTGAGGGCTCTGACTGTCGTCCATGGGGGCTCCACCCGTGCCCCCCGGGGGCTCCGACTGTCCTCCACGAGGGCTCCGACAGTGCATGGGCCAGAGCCCCTGCTGTATCCTCATCCTCAGGTCCCAGCTGAAGGAGGCTCCACCAGGGACATTCCTATGTGAAGGCTCCAGCATGAGAAGGCACCAAGTTGTGGGCCGGCCCCAAGCACTGTCTTCCGTGGCTGGCGGGGGTCACTTTGGCATGCGCGTTATTGGCAGAGCAGGTTACCTGTTGGCCCCTGGGGCCACATGGTGTGGAAGAGCCCCCTCCAGGATGGCTGGAGGGGTGGAGAAGTGAAGTGTTTGGGAGCACCAGTAATGTCTACCCGACCCCAATGCTGTGCACCTAGGACAGGTCAAGGGAGGGAGGCTGGGTGGGCCCTACACGCTGGCTCTGCAGTGACTCACAACCAGTCCTAACACCGCCCGCTGTCTCCTCTTCCCTGGAGGCTGGACATCGTGAATGACCAGCTCCTCCTGTCCCCACAGGTGGCCATGTGCAACTCTGGAAGTGAGGTGCAGGCACGGGTCTGGCCGGGGCACGTCTGTCTTAGGGAAGGCCGAGGACTGGGTAGACTCCCCACTGGCCTCTTGGATGTGTGTGGACTGGGGGTCGCACCGGAAGGCAGTGGCCTCTGGTGGCCTTCAAGACGAGCGGAGGAAACTCCAGTGGACTGCACAGTTGTTTCCTCAGTAACCACGGGTGTGACCCAGGGCCATGACCACCCCTCCCGATCCTGCGGAGGGACACCCATCTGCTCGGGTACTCACAGCAGAAAGCTTCGCGCACTGTGTCAGTGACTCAGAGATCGTAAGGCCCTCACCTAACAGATGACAAAATTGAGACCAGAGAAGTTAAGCACCATCCTCAAGGCTCACAGCAAAACCAACAGGAGGGTCGGTCTGCGGATTAAAACTCCGGGCAGGAGCGTCGACCTGGGGATTAGAACTCTAGGCAGGAGGGTTGGTCTGAGGATTAGAACTCTGGGCAGAAGGGTTGGTCTGGGGGTTAGAACTCCGGGCAGGAGCGTCGGTCTCAGGATTAGAACTCCGGGCAGGAGCGTCGACCTGGGGATTAGAACTCCGGGCAGGAGGGTCGGTCTCAGAATTAGAACTCTGGGCAGGAGGGTCGGTCTGGGGATTAGAACTCCGGGCGGGAGGGTCGGTCTCGGGATTAGCACTCCGGGCAGGAGTGTCGACCTGGGGATTAGAACTCCGGGCAGGAGGGTCGGTCTCAGGATTAGAACTCTGGGCAGGATGGTCGGTCTCGGGATTAGAACTCCGGGATTCTTTGCTGGTCCTTGTTTCTTGTTCTGGTCTGTCTCAGGATTAGAACTCCGGGCAGGAGGGTCGGTCTCAGGATTAGAACTCTGGGCAGGATGGTCGGTCTCGGGATTAGAACTCCGGGATTCTTTGCTGGTCCTTGTTTCTTGTTCCTTGTTCTCTGGGTCTCGATCAAGGCTGCGGTTACTTCAGACACGTCCCCTCACAGCTCAGAGTTTCCCACTTCCCCTCTCACCCTCTCTTCTACCCAGTCCTTCCTGTCCGGTTAAAAACCGTCCCTAGAGGAAACGCCACCTTCCCAGCCAGAGCCAGGCCATCTGGGGCTGTGGTCCCGCTGGGCAAATGTGGCCAGTCTGGAGAGGACGTGCTGTAACCCTCCTGGGGTTCCTGCTTCCGATTCCCACTGGGCCGGCGAGGGCCGCAGGAGAGGCGTTGCAGGCGGCGTGCGGAGCTGCAGCTGGAGCCGGCGGCGGCTCGGTCTG
>NW_006159487.1:1876006-1886526 GCF_000334495.1 Tupaia belangeri chinensis
GAGCCCTGAGCCCCGACGGCGTGGACACGGAGCCGGCCGCACACGGAGGGCGGGTCGGGCGAGCAGGAGAGCAGACGTGGAGCCTGCGCCCACTCAGAAACTTCTGGCCGTCCGCATCAATGTGGTCCTCTCACTCACAGCGCACCGGTCTGTCTCACTTGCTGCTAAAGTGAGCGTTGTCTGACCTCCCGGGGCGGCCTGAGCGGCAGGCAGACCTTTGCAGGAAGTGGCACGGCCATCCAATTTGCCCCTAATTGCGCTAACAAGGATGAATTAGGACTTCCGTCAGCAGGCCCGAGCGATCAGTTTGGAATGAGCCGTGGGCGGTGAAGCCAGTTATTAAAACTGCACAGTTAAGTCCTAATAACACACAGTGAGGGCAAATCGAGCGGCAGAAAAGACGCCACTCTGGCGTTGCACGACATGCCCCCTTCACGAACGAGGCGGTGCCATCATAGGTTCATTGCTGTGGCGTAACAGGGACGCAGATGTCCCCTCGGGCTCCTGTGCACTGCAAGAGAGCCCGTCGGACCAGGAGCACAGAATCGCTGGGACCTCCACTTGGGCCAGGCTCCGCTTTCACGTACGTTAATTCTCCGAGAACGTCTCGGCAGAAGCTACAGAAAGCTGAAACACCACGTTCCCCCGAGAGCAGCGCTGGCTGAGGGGGACAGTGCCCACTGCTGGCATCAGGGTCCTCGTTCAGGTCGCTGTGCTCATCCAAGCTAGCACTCCAGAACCCACCTCCACGTCCACTGGTTTCTCTCCAGCCATGCTGCCCTGACCCCAATTGCCTTCCTCCGCACGAGGTACAGCAGGCATGCTGGCTCTGGAAAGGGGGCCGCAGGAAATGCGATTCGAGGTGAATCCACTGGCCACGCACCGTCAGCGGAGGAGGGGACAGAGCGCCACTCGCATCTTGTCGAAGCCGCAGCAGCCTGTGCTGATAGGACCTTGGGGATCCACGCTAGGAGCTGGATCGAACTGACTGATTCCCGAGCAGGGAGCAGTCGGGACGGTCACACACAGGGGTGAGCCCCGCTTGGAAAGCAGGCTCCACGCCATGTACCTCCTCTGCGAGTCGAACACCTCCCGAACGCTGCCTGGAATGGGCTCCAACAGTGGGACGTCCTGGGCGACCGCAGCTTCCAGAACACGGCCTGACAGTGAGCACGCGCCTTGGGAGCACTGTCTGGGCTAGACTCCGCCCAGCTGAAGAACCTCAGAGAAGTGCCTCTCTTTGTACCCTTTGAGGGCGAGCAGGTACTCATGAGCCAAGTCTCTGCAGTACTCACGAGCCAAGTCAAGTCAAGTCTATGTAAGAGGCCTGTCCGCAGGGCACCTGTGTCTGAACTGATCCCCTCGCACTTCGGTCAGGTGAGCCACTCCTTCCACCTTTCTCTCTGCAGTACTCACGAGCCAAGTCAAGTCTATGTAAGAGGCCTGTCCGCAGGGCACCTGTGTCTGAACTGATCCCCTCGCACTTCGGTCCCGGAGAAATGGAGATTACAGTGGTTTGGCTGTTCCAGACACGTCTGTGGGTCGTTCAGCACCTGAGCCTGGAGTGGAGCATTACGACACGGCGGTGATACGGCGGTGAGTCCTGGCCATCTGAGGATTAGGGCTTTGGGTGGGAAAAAGGAGCAGGTGCAGGTGGAAATCCTACGCAGCAAAGATCTTGTTTAATCCATCAAGAAGGGCGATACTCTGGCCACCCCCAACGTCTTCAAACGAACTGATGTCTCCAAGCTTGTGAGCTGGAGCTCTGCACGGCCCCCTGCTGTCTCCCCCGCCCTCCTGCATGTGGGCACACCAGGTTGGGGGCACGGAGAGCCAGGCTGTGTTACACACGCAGCGCAGCGTTCCTCGTTTCTGCTCGTTAACGTGTGCATTGAGATCTCACATGACGGTAAGAGATGTGCCGGGCCTGGGACAGGCCGTGTGCACCCCTTGGGGCTGCGTTGCCCCGGACACCCTAGGTGGGAGTGGGCAGCCTGCAGGGGCTCCAGGTGGAGGTAAACACGGTCTGTGTGCCTTTCGGTGCCGAGTGCCTCCCGTCCGCTGGCTTTGAACTTGGCCTGGGACGTGCTGTCCCCGGTGGCTTGGGCTGTGACACGGTGGGGTGCAGAGGCGCTTGCTTGGCTGCTGGCTTCCCTGCTCACCCCCGGGTCGCCTGTCTGGGCAGTGGCTGCTTCCTCAGCTGGCTCCAGGTCAGACCAGTGACGGGACCCAAACCAGCCCCACTGAGCCAGGAGAATCACTACTGCAGTGTCAGCCATGTCAGCAGAGCACAGACCAACCAGAGGTCACCGGCTCCTGCAGGAGGCCCATCGAGTCAGCATGCGGGCCCGGTCCTCGAGGGCGGGTGGCTGGCGGGGAATGTAAAGCAACATGGTTAGTAGTGTGAGGAGGAGAAGCGTGGCCAGAGCCCCAGTGAGCACTGTTAGCTGGCGCTCCTTCCAGCACAGAGTGGGGCAGGGGAGGCACCAGCAGAAGAGCAGGCATCCTGGTGGTGTGAGCTGGCTCCTGGAATTCTCGAGGGGCAGGGCCACAAATGGAAGAGGGAGGAAGGCACTGTGTACAGGGAGCAGCATGCATGCAGGGGACAGCACGCACGCAGGGGGCAGCACGCATTCGGGATAGCATGCACGCAGGGGTCAGTATGCACATAGGGGTCAGCATGCACACAGGGGACAGCATGCATGCAGGGACAGCACGCATGCAGGGGGCAGCATGCACGCAGGGAGAGGCATGAGGGAGAGGGACCCCGGAGCAGGACTGGGTGCACCAGGTCCATTCTGGCAAACTCCAACATGTGCCACCCACGTGTGCGTGCGCTGTGCAGGTCAGAGCTCCTACATCACCTCCCCAGTGCGCCCCGGAATCCTGCTGCAGCAGAGGGGTGGGGCAGACACGGGGCAATCCAGGGACCTAACTCCTTACCTCTTTAAAGAGAGGCGCGTCTCTGCCTTCCACTTAGTTGCTGGGATATGAAGTTCATCCCAGAAAGCTCCAGAGATGACTCTACCGACTGTCCTTTAAATAGAATTGGAGACTCGAGACATATCTGCACATCTATTGAATGACAGTCCGCAATCGAGCTCTGCGGGTCCTGCAGGAGGAAATTAAACACATGGGAGAGGAGTGCAGGGAGAGGCCGCGCCTGGTGCAGAGGCTTCCCGGAGAGGGGCCGGAGGGGACAGGCTGTGGTACGTGGGAAGCCACGTCACTCGCGGGACGTCCACGGATGCGCTGGGCCGATGGGGCCGGTCGTTGGCTCTCGTCTACCTTAGAGCCACAGAGTCCACCTCGGGCTCCTCCCCTCAGTCTTCAGGGAAAGGTGCTGTGCTCGCGAGGACCTCTTCGGTGTCCTCGTCAGCGTGGGGCGTGCAGCAGCGAGTGGCAGACACTGACCCGTGACGGCACTCAGCCCTAATTACAGCAGCGAAGGGCTGCGGCCTTCTGCTTTATGGGCACAGGCGGAGCCCCAGACGGCGTGTACCCCCTGTGCTTCTGGCTCCCCAGAGAACCAGCCTACACGCTGCAGGACTGCTTGTGCCAGGAAGAGCTGTTTGGCCAGGCCTAAGAGGTTCCCCAGGACACTGGACTTTGGTACTAGAACTGGGATAGCCCCGGGAAATCTGAGACAGCTGTGAGCCCACTGTTGTGTGCACGTGCACACGTGTGTGTTCAGGTGTAAACCTCAAGTCTGGTTTCCTCAGCTCTGAGACAAAGAGTGAGGACCCTAAGCTTCCGGTTCCAGGTGACGGCTTCTCTCTGAGCCCTGACGGCGTGTTTCGGGGTGTATTTCACCAGCTGTCTGGGGGAGCACCTGCATCTGCTGGTGTATGTGTGTTGGGGTTACGCGCAGTTGCACGCACAATGGATGTGCGGTACCCAGCGTGTGCGGCAGCAAACACCGCCCTCCCCGCCGTTCCCTGTGAATCGCAGTCGGATGCCGTCTGTGAGGGTGCTTTGAGCCGATGCTAAACAGTTTAGCTCTCTTTGTGCCTTGCTAATCCACCACACTTGATTGCAAATGGGCTGCCATTAGCGTGTTGTGAGCACTGGAGAATCTGGGTAACTGCTCAGTCATTTTCAAACTTCTGAACGGCGCGCACGTGGGCTGCTCAGCACCCGTCTATCTATAGGCGCCCGAGGGCTTCCACCGGGAGGTGCGGCCCGGCTTCTCTGCCGGCAGCTCGCAGCTCATCAGTGCTTTGGGCACGAGTGGAGGCCGCCACACCGTTCCTCGGGCCGTTGGCTTTTCCATTCTGTCCCCCCGCCCATGGGAAATCAATGCACGAAATTCACTTGGGAAAAGCATCTTCAGGGCATGTGTGCCCTCCCGGCTTTGCCCTGTAGGACAGGCGCCTTTTTAATACCTAGATCCAAGTGGCAGCGGTCAGGATCAGTGTGGGCCATGGCGTCCAGGGGGTGGGGACTTGGGCAGCGCGGCACTCCAGCTCTGCCAGAGCACGCCCGGGGCCGAGCCGCTGCCACAGAGTCCACAGGCCGGGGCCAGCGTCCTGTGTTGTCCCGAGTCTCCTGCTGCCTGCCCGGTGGGTGACAAATACCCTTGGCCAAGACGAACGGTTAAAGAAATGGCCTTGAAGACACTCCAGCCTGGAGTTGAATGAGGCTCTCCCAGACGGGCCTCCGCAGTACCACCTGGCACACCCCTCGGGCTCACTTTCTCCTTCCAACTCACCCCTCTGGGTCCCTATGCGATGGGGCTGCTCATTCACACACCTCCATAAAGCGCTCCACGTGAGTGCTTTCAAAGACCTCCCTGGGGAGGTGCAACGTGGGAGCCCTGGCCTCTACGCACACCCCAGCGTCAGGGCGATGCCGAAACCGCTCGCCACCAGCCTCGCCCCAGCAGTCTTGAGTACCACAGTCCCCGTCAGACAGCCTCAGGCACGGAGCCCATCCGTCCCCTCCCCGGCTTTGCACTCTCTCACGGGTACTTTCTGGACTGGTGAAATGGTGCCGAAGGGAGGTCTCAGCTGACGGGTACTTTCTCGACCGGTGAAATGGTGCCGAAGGGAGGTCTCAGCTGGCCGATGCTACACAGTTTTGGAGCCTCTTTCTTACCCTGGGACAAATTCTTCACTGAATAGCTTTTCCTTACAATCTTCTGTAGCAGGAAAGGAAAGAAAAGCTCCCCTGCGCTGTGGTCTAGGGTACCCGTTGTCCCAGGGTGCACTAACACAGTGGCCAGGGTGGCGGTCCCCGGACAGCTGTGAGAAGTCCACACAGACCGTACGGAAGTGGCCTCCCGGCTTCGCGTTTCATTTGTGCATTTTGTCAGTAATTGTGGCATCCCCCTCGACACCTCTGTCCCATCTGGCCTCTGATGGAAGGAGACGGGGATGGGATGGCCGTGCACCCAGATTTATGTCCAAACGCAATCTCATTGCATTTGGAGACCTGGAGAGTCAGTCAAGGCTGTTACCGGCTGCCAGGGTTTTAGAAAATACATAAATCTCCCTTTGTGCCATAAATACATTTCTGCATTCAGAGCTCAGAAAGAGACCTCATTACACCACATCCTGCGAGAGAGGAGCACACCTCATTCCGAGTGACAGGTGACATGCTCTCTGAAACACGTAAGAAGATTGCAAGCTAATTTAATTCCCTCTCACTTTTAACCATGGTTGAAATCATTGTATCTGTGTGGATGGTGCCTGGTGTCCTGGAACACAGGAGTCTGAGGCTGGGCTGTGCCCAAACGCCGGGTGACTTAGTGACCAGCCTCAGTAACAGGCTCTGACGACATGCCTGTGTCTGTAACGGGTAAGTGAGAGCTGGGTCTGCAGGGGTACAGGAGCAGAGGGCCACAGGGGCACAGGGGCACAGGGACACAGAGGTCCTCAACCTGGCTGCTTATTAGACCCTCTTGGGGAGCCTGAGCTCCTGAGGAGGCACGAGGCCTCACCCGCCGACGGTGTTTTAACTGGCCCGAGGTGGGCTCTGGCTAGGTTTGCGAGGTGCTCCCGCACACTCCAGTGAGCATCCAGGAGGGGGAACCAGTCCCTAGTGATGCCCAGGGCACCAGGTTGCTCTGGGGGCACCTTACCACACAGGTTCTGGGCCCGACCCCGAGCTTTCGACCCTGTCTGTGATGCGGAGCGGTCTGAGGATCAGTGTTTCTGGCACCTTTCTGGGGCTGCCGGCCTGAGGTCCATACTTTGGAAACCGCTGATGTGGCGTTAGGGTTTTGAGGTAGTCGCTTTGCTGTAAATTTGAGCTGAATGATAAATTGCATTGATAATTCTCTGCTTTCCACTGTAAGTTATGTCAGCCCGTCCTAGTAATGACTCTAATCAAATAATTAGTCATTTTCCTAAAAATGGACCTTCTGGAACATGTCTTCCCACTATCAAAACAAAAATGCCACCTTCCACATGTCTCCGCTCGTTTGTGAATCAGGAATGACGACACAGCCTGTGCTGGGGACATGTGTGCCGAAGGCTCTCACGCTGCCAAGAGCAACCTCTGCCTTAGCCAGATCCGAAGAACTACCTTCGGAGAAGACGCTGGGCCTGGGGTCCATTCCTGTCGATCCCTCCAGAAGCCTCGGCAAGTACCCAGCGGGCTGGAAGCAAGGTGCCTGCAGTGTGGCGTCTTCCTGCTCTGGGTCGCCTCTCCTGGAGGGCTTTGCCCGCTGCCTGCCCTGCTTAGGGTTGTGCGTATCGGAGTCAGGGCATGGAGGGCAGCCGTTCCTATCCTAGGGCTCCAACAGTCTGTGAAGTCCCTCTTGTACTCTTAATGTTGCCTAGCAGCAGGGCTCTCCCTCCAGACACCCTTAGCACGGAATCTCAGCCCAGATCAATGCCGTAATGTTCTCAGTAACTGGAGCCCGGGGACTGTGGCTCAAGGAGATTTTAAAATAAAGTAGGCCTCTTCCCACCTGTACCTCCTGAAAGGAATTAAATAGGAAAGCGATAAGCCTACATTTGCAAACCATTATGGGTGTCTGAGAACTGACTGTCAATTTAAAACCTGCCGATCTGATCGTCTTTGGGCCTCTGGACCTACTTTGCATGGGCTCACAAAGACCAGGGAAAGGAGGGCAGTTACCTGGTGCGGCCTCCGTGGCTCTCCGCGCCCACCCGAGGGGAGCGCCCACCCGAGGGGAGTCCCACACGGTCACGCGACTCCCGGGGGAGATGAGAGAGACCCGTATGGGGTGGCCAGGCAGAGGAAGAACCCCAGGTCAGGGGGCTGAGTTCCACCTACAGCTCGGGTTGGAGGAGAAGAACGCTGCTTCCTGCTGGGTCTGTCCTTGGACCCAGGCAGGACGGCCCCTGCTGGGCTCCACACCCCAGAGCACGCCCTGACTATCACCGGGATTCATGTCACCTGGGACTCTTGTTAGGATGCAGATACCTGGGGCCAGCAGGTGGTGTAATAGTTACGTCACTGGACTCCCACACGGTCAACTGTGGTTCGAGTCCCGGACCCGGCAGCTTAAAACTCGCACCAGGTGCATGTGTGTGTGTATGTGCCCGCGTGCACTTAAAATCCGGAGAGGAGAATGGAGGAGAAGGGATTGCCGCATGGCCATCACCTTGTGGGGTGATTTCTCGTTTTCTGTCTCTCTGTCTCTCTCTGGTGAGCACACGTGTTCTACAGCAAAAATCTCTCTAAAAAATAGATGCAGATCCCCAGTCTCTCAGTGCCGTGGGGGTGCTAATCCACACACTCTCTCTGAGGAAGTGAAGCCCTGCTTCCTGCAATGGGGCAAGGGGTCTGTGGAGCAGGGGGCTGAGCGTACCCTGAGCCTGCACCCCTCTTCTGTGTTGTCCTGTGGGCCCCCAGGGTCCGCAGACTCTCCACCCTCATGTCTCTTAGCTCACTTGCTGCACCTGAGTCTCTGCTCTGTCTCCCGAGGGTGCATGGTGCCACTGACGGGCACACCGCCAGCCCCCAGGTGACCACAGAGGTGATTGGAGTTGGTGTGGACGGAGTGGGTGCGCGGGCTGGGGTCTTCAGACTCGTGTGCATGGCTTCCTGGCACGGCTTGGAGCCCAGGTGGGGGTGGAGGAATGTAGGCCTGGCGCCAATTCTCGCCTCACCCCTAAGCTGCAACTCACAGCCCCGAGGGCTCCCAGGATTCTAAATTGAAATGTGACTTTTCAGCTCATTATGAATTTGTTTGTTAAGGTAGGAGAACAACAGATTTTAACTAATAGTCCTGCGTTGGGTTTAGCGCTCTTACGAGTATTTGAGCCTCCTTTTCCACCGCCCCGCCCCCGCACAGGAGCAAGCCAGCTCCTGGCGGCCGGAGTTCGTGTGCGTGAGGCTGACATACCCAACTAGCATTTCCTAGTTCAGAAAAATAAAGTCGATCCCAGTAGAATTTTCTGTCCAGCACGCCCGTCTGCCCCTCTCTGGTAGAAAGTAAGCTCTCGTTTCTCCCCTCTTCAAAACCATCCTTCTTAATTGGCCTTAAGTCTCTTCTCCCAGTCACTCCCAAGAAGACCTCGGCCTTCTTTATCTACTGAACCTCATTCTTTGTAGCTTAATTTATTAGGAAATCTGAGTGTGTCGGCTCAACATCAGCTCAGGCTTAGAGGGGAGAGTAAATCCAGACTGTCTCACAGGAAGAGGGGCTGGAGGCAGACCAGCATGGTGTCACGGAAAGCACGGGAGTGCAGGGGGCCCGCAGTGGCCTGGTCATCAGTGCTTGCGATGCTGAGCGCGTGTGCAGAGCAAACAGGAGGGTGACAGACTGCACGGACAGGGCAGGGCAGGGGACAGCGGGAGCGGCAGTGGCCCGCTTGGATGGGCTGGGCATGCAGGACCACGTCGTTTTTCTGGGGCACAGCTCTGCGTGTGACCACCGTGCTCACGGCCACTCCCAGCTGGCCACCGACGTCAAGCCAGGAGTGCGTCAGAAGTGCCGTGTTGGGGGACCCGCAGTTAGCGTAATGGCTGTGTCGCTGGACTCCCACGTAGTCGACCACGGTTCGCGTCCCGGACCCGGTGGCTTAGAACTCACGCTGGGCACGTGTGCGTGCATGCCCAAGATCCCGAGAGGAGAATGGAGGAGAAGGGATTGCGGCGTGACCATCCCCCCTGGGGGGTGATTTCTCTTTTTCTGTCTCTCTCTGTCTGGCGAGCACACGCACCCTATAGCAAAAACCTCTCCAAAAAATAAAAATAAAAAAATAAATAAAAAAATAAAGAAGTGCCATGTTGGCACCCTGCTCGGTCCTTGTAAACACGGGGAGCGGGGTTCTGTTTGCACAGAGGGTGGGAGGGTGGAAGGCAGCATTACCTAGTGATGTGAGGCCACCCGCAGCACCCCAGGGCTGCATGTTCCGTATGTGTCATCCCCCCAGCCGTCGGGTGACAGCAGCTTAGACGGGCATCATTTGTTCACTCTGTAAGGGACACCCAGAGAGGCCGAGGACCTTGGCCGGGGACCAGCCCCCAGCCTCCGTCCTCCCTCCGCAGACGGCAAGCTTCCTCAGGGCAGGACTACTCTCCGTCCATGTCCTGGAGAGTGCGAGGCCCAGGGAGGGTATCGTTGCTGAGGGGACAGCCCTGTCCCTGCAGTCTGTCTCTCACTTCCCCTCGGGCTGGCTGACAGGGCTAAGGCTTCTTCTAAATCCCTCAGAGCATTCTCCGGAAAGGCAGCTCTCAGGAGGGCATCGATGACTCTAGCCCCTGGGGAACTGGCGATTTCCTAAGGCGTTCCAGGGCCGAGAGCCCCAGCCTCATTGGCATCCTACTGGATGCTACGAGACTGCGAGACAGAGGAGACAGAGGTCAGGTCGTCTCCCTGGGTAGATGAGGGGGAAGCCTCGCACCATGGCCGTACAGGAGGGTGTAATGGCCCCAAGTACAGGAACCTCCCAGTGCTCCCCTGGCACACACAGGTGCCCCGTAGCTGAGCCTGACTTAGAGAGCGTTGTCGTTACAGACCGTGCGATTTACCTTCTCCAGAAGGCACCTGGAGAAAGAAAAGAACAAAGCTGATGTTTACTGGAGAGTGGGATTGTAAGGATTTCGAGCTAAAGCACCAGGAATTATTTAGCTTACCGTCAGGCTCGTAAAAGTATTGGTTAAAACCTAATTGCAAGTGTCCAATCAACAGAATAATCAGAAAAGACACGGGCCATTAACAACCGGAACGGCCGTGTCAGTGTGCCTGTGATGGTCCGTCCCGGATGACTGTACGTCCCAGGTGTTTGCCTGCTTTGTTCACTTTACTGGTTTGAGAGACAGGACTGGTTGGGATTGGGTTTACGTCTTTCATCGATGGAGTTCGGCTCAGCGTCCGGGGCATGCGAAGGTCACTATCAATTTAGAAGCCCTGTGATGCTCGCTCTGTTATTCTGAATAATTTAGGTTCTTTTCCCGACACTACTGTTCTCCCCATACTGCATGATAAAAAACCATGTGGAAATTTCAGGCCAAAGCATCTTAGGAGAGATTCCAATATATTAAAATAAAAGCTGGCTTCAAGATCCTGTTCTATATGTTAGCTGTGCAACTCCTGCTGA
>NW_006159487.1:1886698-1889407 GCF_000334495.1 Tupaia belangeri chinensis
ACCTGATCTTTGGTGTGTGATCATAAAATGAGAAGGATAGTAAGATCTGACTCACAGAATTGTTTAAAGACCGTAAATAAAATACCGGCTGAGAGAGCGTTTTGAGAACTTTGGTACGGTGTTAAGGAAGGGGTCCGGCTCTTACTGTTATAAGTGACATTTGTCATAAACTAGTATGTCTTTAAAGACTGCGATGTTGTTAAAGAAGCGTTTCCAAATAAATACCGACTCCACTTTCCGCTCTTGGGACTGGGTCATAAATTCACCTGACTCTGAGTTCACGGGGGTCGAACACCTAGCCAATCCCCGTCTCTAATTGGCTGCTGCTGCCGGGTTAGGAAGGCTCACACTCACGTATCTTCCCGGCAGGACGAATTCTCTGAATCTGATCAGAATCACTTAGAGAATGTACACGCACAAATGTAAATTGATTCCAGTGTTTAAAAAAAACACATTTATTCAAACCTTTGAAGTGACTATTTCTAATAAAAGATGATTCCCTTGGGAAAGCGTGAAGTTTGAAAGTTTAGTTTTGTTTGAATTATTTGGATGCAGAGATCCCTATGGCAAAACAGAAAATAGCTATTTCCTTGCTTATTATTAGAGGGGAAGGGAGTAGATTTTTCCATAAATCAGAAACAACTGACTGTAGATAGGAGTGCTTTTTTTCAGAGCTGGTCAGTGCTGGAGCTTCTTAACAGTTCTGCCACTAATTAGCTAATCTGCCTAACACCCACCTCCTTAAGCTTCTAGACAGCAGGGACTAGACAGCCTCCGATCGCAAGCTCCTTAAGGGGAGGTGCATTACAGGAAGCCTCCAGGGGCTCCATGAATGTTTACCAAGGACAATGAGATTGTCATTGTGACAGCAGTGTCAGGACAGCACCGGGTAAAGGAGCCCACCGAGGACGAGCCCGAATTCGGCCGAGTGTGTGATAGTGAAGGTGACCAGGGCATAGCAGTCTCCACTATTTTTGTCTAAAAACTATGACAAGCTATTTAAGAAAACAGAGAGCACAGAGCTTGATGGGGAAGAAGGCGCATTGATGAGGCCCACGTCGGCTAGGAACTTGTTTCTGCGGCAGCCTGTGTAGTCATGCGCATTATGAAGTGTGCTGCTGTAGGCTTACCTGCTTATCTCCTCCATGGGGGAGACAGAGAGAGCCGGGCTTCCTAACGGGGTCTTCATGGTGCCATCCAGCCCGCTTCCCAGCCAGCATCACCGGTGCGTGCACGTGGGGCCTGGCATGGACAGGGACATGAGCTCGGGACCTCCCATGGGGTCTAGCGTCACAGAGCTCTGCATCGCTGTACCGCCAGGGCCCCACGTGCGTGTCTTAGGCTCCCAAATCGCATGTGTGTTTATGGAATGTGTTCATTAGTGAGCAAACACTCCGCGTTGTCCACGACTCACATCTTCTCCACCATCAACAATCCAGTCACAGAAAAACGCCAGTGTTGCGTGTATGCCGTGTGTGTATAAACGTGTGTGCCTCCCAGCCAAAGCCAGCAGGTGACATCTGGGGACAGGTCTGGTAGCTGTGGGACGCGTGAGCCTACACACTGCGTTTTCCTGTGGGGTGACTCTCAGAGGTACAGGGGCTATAACCAGTAGGAGCGAGGTCGTGGGGCAGCAGTTGGAAAGGACCCTTCGCCTACTGAGAACAGCTCGGAAGAGTCTGGGCGAGAGTGGAGGTTTGAGGGGGACAGGGGCCCCTGCCCAATATGGTGAGCCGGGAAATACTGTGGGGACTCACCCTGGAACCTGCCGACGACCTCCTTGGGAGGCTCCCTGAGCCGGCCTTCCTGACGTCTGAGTCATGAATCCTAACAGAGAGCCTGGCTCTGGCCACAGGTGTGCCGATGCACGTGCGAACGTGTGAGTGGCTAGCAGGTCCTTCTCCAGCCTCGGGGCAGGGCAGGCGGTCTTCAGCTTCGGTTTAAGCCGTGCTGAGGGTAGAGACCGCTCTGGGGGGCTGCGGGCACTGCAGGACAGCCAAGGTCACCTGACGTCCCCAGATGACCGTGACAGTTGGCTCCCCTGGGCCAGCCCTCCTGCCTGCACGGGCAGTCGTGGCTCGTCTCAGACCGTCACCATTAGCGAGTGCACTCACACCTTCCTCGCAGCCTCCCTGGCACTGTGCTCGGGGCATGTGACTTGGAGCAAGGCACCCTCTCAGGGTTGGGGTTGACCTTTGGCCGAGTCACGGTCTGTCTCGGTTGGCCCCCGCCAGGTAGAAGCCTTATTGATTTTTCTCCTTATGAAGCACTTTACCATTATTGAGTGAAAGCAAGACAGACCCAGACTCCCGAACGGCTGCCATTGGGCTGGCACTGCAGGGAGGCCCGAGCCTGGAGACCGCTCAGCAAATCCCAGGTGCGTCCTATGGGCGCTCCAAATAAGCATGCACAGAGAGGGTTTAAATGCGGGTGTCTCTGCTTAGAAGGGACGTTTTCTTTCCGTGGTAGTAAAGGGAATCCCAGGTGCGTCCTATGGGCACTCCAAATAAGCATGCACAGAGAGGGTTTAAAACTTTCTTGACAACTTCGTTTTTCTCTCCTTCCCTTTTAGCGTCCTACAGAGAGCTCTAATCGGCCCTGCCCCGTGGTCGTCTTGGAGACTCAGGACTTGCCGGCCGGCGGACGAGACGCTCCGAGCCCCCGTTGGAATGGCTCCCCCCGGCCGCCCGCCCCCCCCGCAAAGGAGGC
>NW_006159487.1:1889480-1890934 GCF_000334495.1 Tupaia belangeri chinensis
CGCCGGGGGGCGGGGACGCCCGGAGCCCCCGTGGGAATGGCTCCCGGCGGCCGCCAGCCCGACCTGAAAGGACGCCGGACAGTCCAGCATCTGGCCGAGGGTTTGTGTGCACGCCTGGACGCGGGCCGTCCCAGGGACGCCTGCAGGTTCTCACTGTCTCTGAAGGCGGGCGAGCCTCCGAGGTGTGTTGCTGGGGCAGGAACGAGATAAAAACCCAGGGAACACGGTCCCAGCCGTGCAGATGAAACGCCCGAGCTCGCCGAGGCGTTGCTGTGTCCATAAAATACTCGGCAACAGAAAGAAGAGGGCCGGGGGGGCGCCGGGGAGCCCAGGCCCAGCTCTCCTCCTCGGAGGCGCATCACAGGGCCGCGGCCGCCTGGTCCGCGCTGCCCGTGCCTCCCGTGCTGACCGGGTGCCAGGTGGCATGGCGGCCCGGGCGCTCTCTGGTGTCCTTTGATCCGCAGTTTGGGCGACGGAAGGGGCCGTCAAGCGCTTTCCAGGGGCTGCAAGCACCCCAGGAAGTTCGCTCCGGGTCTTCCTGGGCACACCAGGTGTCTTCTCATTGGGCCACTTCCTGCCCAGAGTCCTTCCCGTCCAGCGGCCACCCAGCTGCGAGACCTCCATGCCCGTCTGCAGAATTCCCTCCGTCACGTGTGAGGTTGGTTCTCGCCGGAAGGCCTGTCCTCCCTCGTCCGTTCCCATCTCAGCTCTCCTCTCCCGCTCAAGGTTTCCTGCCAGGGTGGGTAAAGCCCATCCTCGCTCTCTGTGTCTCGTTCTGCTCGTCCTCCTCTGGTTGGCGCTGAGTGCCGTGCGGCATCTCTGCTCTGGCCGGGTCCCAGTTATGCACCTGTGTGGTTCATGACGCCACAGGCTCCTGGTGGACCTCTTGTAAGCGAACCAGCGCCAAGCCCAGGTGCCACGTGAGAGTGCGGGAGGGATGTGGTTGGGGCTCAGCCTTGCTCTGCACTCCCTAGTGGTCACCAAGATCCTCACAGGTCCCACGGGCTCAAGGTGACACTGGGAGAGAGCCCCGCCTGGCCCTGGTCTGCCCGCCCTTGCAGAGGGACAGAGGCTTCACATTTTACCTCTGAAGGCGGGTGCCAGCCATGCCTGTCACTCGGGAGGTCCACAAAGCCTGCTGCAAACACATGGGCCACTATTAGCCCACGGCCATACACCGCCCCTTCAGAAGGTCACCCTAAACTCCCCTGACGGAAGCTCGTGAGTTCCCACCATGTTGTCCCTGAGAGGCCAGGAGTGAGGTGGTCTGGGCCCCGGGCTCTGGCAAGATGTCCTATCCTCCACGTGCCTGCTCATGGCCCTGAGTGCATCAGACAGGCTTTCTGTGCATTGGCGTTCTCATCTGCAAAGTGGGACAGGCCGTGGCGGCCTCCCGGGGTATTGTGGGAGCCACAGAGGCCGGCCAGAGAGCTGACGTGCCGGTGGACCTTGGT
>NW_006159487.1:1891476-1897042 GCF_000334495.1 Tupaia belangeri chinensis
CGGGGGATAGTGGGGGGGCCAGGGAGGCGGGCCAGAGCGCTGCCGTGCCGATGGCATTTGATAAATGACCTCCCTGGGGCCTGCTGCGTGCCCGTCCCTGCCCGGCCTGCTCACCAGAGCCTCGCTCACGGCGTTGCCTTCTGTCCCGTCCCTCTGCCTAGAGGCGAGTGTGGACAGGCTGCCCCACCACACCTGCCTGGCTAGACGCTAGGACTGCATGACATCCCATGGACCGTCAGCCCCCTGCAGGGTCCCTCAGGGGTGGTCCCTAAGTCGATGCTACTGAGGCTGAGGCCAGGGTCAAGTTCAGTGCCCAGGGGTAGGCAGGTCTCTGTGCAGACCCTGCAGTAGGGTGGCATAGGGGATGGCTCCATTCTCCCCAAGGCCTGCAAAGTCCAGCAGCTCTAGCTCGGAAGGGAATTTGGACCCGGGCAGGGATCCTGGACCTGCTCCCTCCTGGGCCAGCAGGGCTCCCCACACCCCATGGGAGTGGGCAGGTAGAGAGGCGAGGTGGAGTGTGCAGAGTACTGAGGCAGCCACTGGGAAAAATGTCTGGGCCCACTCTGTAAGGCCAGGAGCCCTCTAGAGCATAGGAAACTCAGGGACTGATGCTTCATTTCTGGTGAGGACAAGTAAAGCTCCCGGTCACCTGAGTCACAGCAAAGAGGCTCCTGGGAATGAGCGTCCCTTCAAAGGGCCCAAACTAGCCTCCACCAGGAGTCCTAAAGGAGGCTTTGCTTAGAGGGAACAACCCCCCACGGTGGGAGCTGAGTGTGGGATCCGGGAAGGAGATTCCGGGATGCCCAGAGAACAGAGCCTTTACTCCTACCAAGAGGGATGTGGTCTGTGGTCTCAGCAGGTCAGGAACTCTTAGAAAGTGCAGTGAGCGTGCTCAGTGGGAGCCAGGCAGCGGCACCTGCTGCCCGGGGTGCCCGTCCCCGCGTGTCTCCTTGCCTTTGTCCCCTCCGCTGCCAGCGACAGAAAGCGTCGGGTCTGCACACCCTCAGAGGCTCGGGGCTTATTCAGCACTCGGTTCAGAGGTCCCAGGTCCGGGGCCACACCTAGTAAGGGTTTTCTGGTGGCAGAAAGCTGCAGGGGCCATGCAGGGCGTCACGCCTCGGGACACAGCTGCGAGTCTCTGCGTCCACGCTCGCGTCCGTCTCTGACCGTCTTATTCTCTGTCTACAAAAGTCCCACGAGTCAGTTATGGGGCGTGTCCCGATGAGCCACCCTACTCTCTTCCCAGAGACCTCACCTTCCTCATCATGAAGGTGTCGGGTTTCCTCTTCGTGTCTTCCCAGCACTGCCCATAAACCCCTAGCCCACCTGAGCCTCCTGTGGAAGTCCGCATTTTCCTCCAACTCCCTCCTCCCTGGAGGGTGAGTGCCAGGGAGGAGCGCAGGGTGAACTTCCAAGGATGGGGAAGACTCATCGTGCAGGAAGACGGGCGAGAACTCACTACTCTCGCTGCGCTTCCCCAAACCTGGCCGTTCGCTAAACTGTTAGTGCTATCTCTTTTTTTAAAGAATTATTTTATTTGGCTTTACGTATTTATTTATTTATTTTAATTTGACCAGAGAGGGCCAGAGGGAAGGAGAGAGAGAGCGAGAGAGAGAGCAAGAGCGAGAGCGAGAGTGAGAGCGAGCGAGCGAGCGAGCGAGAGAGAGAGAAAGTGAGAAAGCAAGCCACCAGGTTTGGGACTTGAACCACAGTCGGCCATGTGCCATTCCAGAGCTCTTAACCACCATGCCACCTGCGGCCCCTAGTTAGTACTTTCTTAATTAATGTTTTATTGAGACATGTGAGAATGTGTTTCAAATAATACAGTACCTGCTGTTACTGAAATGAAGATCGTGCCACAAATGTGTGTGCGTGTCTGCGCTGCATGTTTGTGTCTGTGCTGTGTCTATATGTGTGTGCATGTCTGTGCTGCGCTGTGTGTGTGTGCATGTGGATTCTGTGTTATGTGTGTGCACGTGTCTACGCTGCATGTGTTTGTGTCTGCACTGTGTCTATATGTGTGTGCATGTCTGTGCTGTGTGCGTCTGTGCTGCATGTGTATATGTATGTGTCCGAATTGTGTGTGCATATGTGTCTATACTGCATGTGTGTGCATGTGTGTCTGCACTGCATGTATGTGCACATGTGTCTGCACTGCATATATGTACATGTGTGTCTGTACTGTGTGTGTGCCTGTGTGTCTGCACTGCGTGTGCATGCACATGTGTCTGCACTGCATGTGTGTGCATGTGCACCTGCACTGCACGTGTGTGCACGTGCGTCTGCACTGCGTCTATGATCAGTGTGCATGTGTGTCTGCACTGTGTTTGTGTGCATGTGTGTCTGCACTGCTCATGTGTGCCTGTGCGTCTGCACTGCATGTTTGCACGTCTGTCTGCACTGCGTGTGTGTGCACACGTGTCTGGCCCCCTTGCCGTGCTAGCTGCTTTGCCACTGGAGCCTGGACTGGTCCTCCTCTGCGGGGAGGGCTCACCCCAGTGGCCACTCCGTGGGCCCCGTAGGACAGGGAGGCTGCACACAGGGGGGTGGTGAGAACCCGATGTGTGTCTGCACTGCGTTTGTGTGCATGTGTGTCTGCACTGCGTTTGTGTGCCTGTGTGTCTGCACTGCGTGTGTGTGCCTGTGTGTCTGCACTGCACGTGTATGCCTGTGTGTCTGTACTGCGCCTGTGCATGTGTGTCTGCACTGTGTGTGTGCCTGTGTGTCTGCACTGCGTGTTTGCACGTGCGTCTGCACTGCGTGTGTGTGCACATGCGTCTGCACTGCGCGTGTGTGCATGTGCACCTGCACTGCACGTGTGTGCACGTGCGTCTGCACTGCGTCTATGCACGTGCGTCTGCACTGCATGTGTGCATGTGTGTCTGCACTGCGTGTGTGTGCACGTGTGTCTGCACTGCGTGTGTGCATGTGTCTGCACTGTGCGTGTGTGCACATGTGTCTGCACTGCATGTGTGTGTGTGCATGTGTGTGAGGAAAGGTGTTGTGCGCTGGTCTGGAACCACAGCGGTCTCTGGCCCCCTTGCCGTCCTAACTGCTTTGCCACTGGAGCCTGGACTGGTCCTCCTCTGCGGGGAGGGCCCACCCCAGTGGCCACTCCGTGGGCCCCGTAGGACAGGGAGGCTGCACACAGGGTGTGGCTGAGAACGTGCCCCAGGATGCTGGTGTAGTGCCAGGCGTCCTCATCCGCCTCCCTGCCCACACCTTTCAGTCTGGGCATACTTCCCCACCTCCGTCCTGCCGACGCCCACCTGAGGAGGCCGTGGGGCCCCGACTGCCCCTTATTCCGTGGAACTCGGGGAACTCTGGGGGAGCCGCTGACCTCCGCCTGCTCGGCGCTCCGCCTGACCTGTCCAGCGGCCTTAACCCCCTTCCCCGTCTGCCTCAATCCTTCAGTCTCAGGACACGCCTGCTCGAGCTCCGGGTTTCCTCTGCACTCCTCCGGCCACCTCGCCATCTGTCCTGGAGCGTAAACAGTCTCTTTTCCTTAAGGAAGAACACAGCTTGTAGGTCAAGCTGTCAGGCTTCTCGGTGACCCCAGCTATCGACCATTAGACACCACGCAAACCTTTCTGGCTGGTGCCAGGTCGGCTTGATAGATAATCATTTTCCTGCCGTTTCTGTGTGTTTTAGAGAAATGCGTACTTATTGACTTCCCTGAAAACAGACCATCAGGCAAAATTTCTGTTTAAAAGGTGCATTATCGCTCATGGATCGGCGTGGCACTGGGACAGGAAGTCAGCGCTTTATAGACAGAGCCGGGTGGAGCCGGGGGGTGCACTGCGCCACAAATCCCCAAGCCCTCCCAGGGGGGCCTGGCGCAGGGGAGCGCCTTCCTGGGGTGTCAGAGAGCTGGCTCTTCCCTGTCTCTTCCTTCACCCGGGCACTTAGCTTTAGAGCATGTACCCAGGCCAGGTGATAGCACTGGAGAGACGGGGACCGCTCCCTGAGTCCCGAGCTCCCTGGCGCCTGGACCTCGCTGGCCACCCAGCAAATCTCAGCCCCTCCTGCGCTCCCCTTGGGCGCCCAGAATGCCCGTTTGAACAAGTGCACCTGCCCACTGCTGCTTTCTGCTGTGGCAGCCGTGTGTGTTGGCTAGTTCATGCACTCATTTCTGTGCGTGGTCATGAATTCCATCATGCGTCGTTTGTGCGGGAACCACTTCAATTGTGGTTTTGATTGGATAAAGTCTGGGGCCCAGGGAAGGGGAGCCGCATGGCTGGAAACGCAAGCAAACCTCCCGCTTCTCTGGAAGCAGCCCTCCAGCCTTCGGGAAGCCCGAGCTCAGTAACGCCTGGTCTAAGAACCCCTAGGTTCCGGTTGGTGAGGGATACCAAGGTGGAGACTGTCTAAGTGCAGGGACCAGACGCGCCACAGCGGCCAGGCCCTGCTGCCCAGATGGGTGGGGACGAAGCCAGGAGTGGAGCCCACGTGTGGCCGTGAGCACCTGTTCCAGCTGAGGCCTGGCTGAAGGAGACCGTCCTTCCGGCCCTTCCCAGATCGCAGACCCGGTCGAGGTCTAGTGCTGTCCTTCGTTCTCACATGGGTGGGCCTCGATGGAGGGCAAGTCGGAAGAACCCAGGTGGGGAGTCACTGTGGGCTTGGTCCACCCAGAGCCCATGCCCAGGACGAGGGGGCGTGGTGGTGGTCCTGGCAGAACTTCCGGCAGGGAATGACTTGGTTCTTCACATGGTGCTTGTACCTTCGGGGTGAAAAGGAGTAACGTGGGTGCTTGTGTACACCGAGGGCAGCCCTGTCATGGCAGGGCGCCCTGGAGTGAGAGCTCTTCGGCCCTGGTCTTTGGGTCTGCTGTCCTCTTCGGTTACAGAAACAGGAAGCAAAAGGAGGCCTCCGTGGGTGACGGGCTCGATGTGTCAGCTCTACACTATGCTTCGCGGAGTGGCGCCGGCCCCTGGCACGGGGAGCGGGGGAGCCTGGCCTCTCCTGAAGGCCTTCCGCCCTGGCTTGAGTTCCCGGCCCTTGGACACGGACGTCCGCACATTGCCCTGCTGTCATGAGGTCCTGTCGTCGCAGTCCGTAAAGTTCCTCCCGGTTTAACACGGGCCGCTGGTCACTGTGTCGCCGTGAAGGATCTGAGCACACGGAGCCTCCCCGCAGAGCCCGGCCGGGCAAGTACTCCATGGCCCCTGCCCTCCGGTGCCCACGGCCCAGCAGCACCGAACCTCTGGGTGGGCCCTGGGCACCCTGCCCTCGCAGGCCTCCCCGCCATCGCACACCGCCTGCAGCGCTTCGGCGCTGAGCTCTGGATTTTCCAGAACAGTCGGTGGAAGACCAGGCAGCTCATTCTTCTAAGCACCCCAGCAGCTTCAGTAGCTTCCCTGCGAATAAGTCTTTCCTCAGATTCAACCGGCAAGCACAGCTCGCCCTACTCAGCAAACGGGGCCTGGGCACCTCCCGGGGCTCATTTGCATCTTTAGATCTAACACCGACATCTTTTCCTCTTCTTTCTTGCCTCCTCCTCCTCTTCCTCTTCCTCCTGCTCTTCCTCCTCCTCTTCTTCCTCCTCCTCTTCCTCCTCCTCTTCCTC
>NW_006159487.1:1897528-1906203 GCF_000334495.1 Tupaia belangeri chinensis
GGGTGGCCCCAGCAGTAATCCTGGGACTGGGCTCTCTGTGGCCCCTCAGGGAAACAGAGCAGCCCTCTCCTTCCTTACCGTGCCCCTGCGACGGGCAAGTCTGGGCCTGGACGGAATTTCAAATTCAGCCAAGTCTCATTAAGTGAACTTATGGCTTATTAGAAACGAAAGCACATCAGACCTCACTCAGTCCAGCCACTTTCCTTTTATAAATGAACAGAGCCCCAGAGAAGCTTGTGACCATCCCTCTGCCATCACCCTTCTCTGACAGGGAGCCTGCCCCCGCCCCGGTCTCAGCCCTCCCGCTCCGTCTCGGGAAAAGCCACAGTGAGAGCCCGGACTTGCCAGTTCCAGAGGCTTGGGTGGCCCTCCATTCAGAGGCTTGGTATTCAGAAAGATCAGTAAGCGAAGAAGAAAATTCTTAACAAAAGCTATTTCATTTTTACACAGTTTGACTTCAATGAGGAAGACACTTAAACAGAGGTTTTTTACGAGTTCTGGAAATCAACCAATCTTTAAGACCAGTTGTGACGACTCAGTTATTAGTCTTACACATAGTATTTATCTATTTTTAGGTGTTTCTGTTTGTTCATGATAGAACACATGAGGGGCGCCCTTTGCAGAAGGTCACCCCGTGATCCCCTTCGTCCAGGCTCGCAGTCGGATCCCGGGCATTCGTGTGCACACCCGAGGTTCTAGACTGACTGGGATTCGAAGCGCAGTCACCGTGTGGCTCCAGCACTGCAGCTCGGTACGCTTACGACGGTGCCACAGAGGCCGGGCCAGCAACCTCAGCTCTTACTGTAACATAATGCTACTTGGATAGCGAGGCCTAGCGTACATTCACCTACGAAGTCACGGAGACCCGGAGTGTCAGGTGAAAGCTGAGCAGACCAGGGTGCAGCCTGGCCAGCAGCTGGGTGTGGGCCCACTACGTGCCAACCTCGGTGCTAGCCATGATGGTCCCGAGGCTCCCGTGGGTGGTGCCCCGTGTTCAGGGAGGCGTGTTGTGCAGGGATAGGGTGAGGTCAGGTCCTCATGCTGAGTGTGCAGGGCCTGGAGGCGGCAGGGAGGTCGGAGCGAGGACGTCAGAGGCACCTGTTCTCCCCCTGGACTGTCCAGTAAAGGGGCAGAAGGGTCACTTGCTTGTCAAACTCCAGGGGAGTTACAGGGGACACTCAGTCCTGTCGCTCCCAGTGAATCTAGGCGGGGGGCAGAGTGGTGGCGGTGTGGGACAGTCACCTGTGTTCTCCACCATGGCCTGTGTGCCGGCCCCTCACCTCGTCCTGAATTCACAGAGGTTTCTAAGCGGTGCGTTGTCTCCATCAGCCCACCCTGCCGTCACAAGGTGGGGCGAGGATGAGGGCCGTGGCTGCCGAGCCTGCAGACCCGCCTCTTCCCCTTCCTTGCAGGGGCGGAATGTGCGTGTGCCGAGCTGTCACACAGGCCCCCTCCAAGTATTGGCTGGTGTGGGCTTTTTCCATGGGGATCCTAGCTGCCGCCTCTCCAGCCTCCCTGGGGCGTCTCAGGGCCCGTGACCCTGCACCCTGACTTTCCTTCTGTTCCTGTTGCTTCTGGGAGTTGTGCTTTGCAACTTGCCGCCTTCTGGGAAATTTCGGAGGCGCAGACCTCCATTTGTTCCAGTTTTGCATCTCGTTGTTTATAGCAAGCGCCTTTGGGTGTGAGCAGCTGTGGATTAACATTCATGATGCCTGCGATCGGCAGGTCCAGTTCTGCTCGGGATTTGTTGCTCGGCGTCAGCAGGTGTGGCCAAGGGAGGGCCCGGCGAGCACGGGCAGCATTTCCCTTCATCCCGCGACTCCCGTCTAAGACAGACGGGCTTGCAAGGGCCATTCCGTGTGAGCGTGTTTACGTCAGTTCATTTCTTCGGCTCTTTTCTTTCCCAGAAAGAGTAGTTCTCCCTTCTCAGTGCACTGTTCTTTTGTGTTCTTTTAAAACGGTCCACTTTGACAGAACCTGATACCTAAGCAAACTTGCTCACGGAACTTGCTCAGCCGTTCCCTCTGGGAAGAGGGGGAGAGGCGTGAGGACGCGGGGGGAGGCTCAGGGACGTCTGGAGCTGTGGCTCTGTTGTCACAGACACGGTGAGGCAGGGGCGGCCAGAGTCAGTCCTAGAGGAGTGTTTACAGAGAACCTGCCCTGTGACAGGCCCTGTGATTGTATGAAGATGCGTGAAGCAAGTTCCTTAATCTCAGGCAGCTTGAAATCAACTCGGGCAACACCAGATGCACACCCATGCGGCCCGCGCATCCAAGCAGTGACCCGCGTGAGGCTCTGCAGAAATGGGAGGGGGTAAGGCTGGGCCTGGGAGTGAACTGGCCTTGCAGTCTGCATAGGAGGCCACCTTCCAATGAGAGGACACCGTGTGTGAGTGTGTGTGAGTGTGTGTGTGTGTGTGTCCCATACCACTAATGACTTTACGGGACGTCTGGAGCTGTGGCTCTGTTGTCACAGACACGGTGAGGCAGGGGCGGCCAGAGTCAGTCCTAGAGGAGTGTTTACAGAGAACCTGCCCTGTGACAGGCCCTGTGATTGTATGAAGATGCGTGAAGCAAGTTCCTTAATCTCAGGCAGCTTGAAATCAACTCGGGCAACACCAGATGCACACCCATGCGGCCCGCGCATCCAAGCAGTGACCCGCGTGAGGCTCTGCAGAAATGGGAGGGGGTAAGGCTGGGCCTGGGAGTGAACTGGCCTTGCAGTCTGCATAGGAGGCCACCTTCCAATGAGAGGACACCGTGTGTGAGTGTGTGTGAGTGTGTGTGTGTGTGTGTCCCATACCACTAATGACTTTACGGACTTACCAACTTAACTCCAGCAGTGGTTCTTAACCCATATTTACATTTGTGGCTCTGTGCTTTGTTTTTATTTTTATTTCCCCTGAGCCCAGATGCCAGTGCATTCTAGGTAAGATGAGAACAGTGTGGACAGAAAACTACAGTCGAAAGTCTTGAAGAACCAGAAGACAGTGTAGCTGGAGAGCGAGGAGAGGGTCTTGGAGGGAGAGAGCCAGAGCTGGGGAACCCCGCTTTCTGTGTGTACACAAATTTTGCTAACCCTCTGACTGACCCGGAAATACACATGTGCAGGTCATCCTTCAAGCATCCCACCAAGAGCTAAAGAAAAGAACAAAGATTTGAGCTGCTTCCTAGGGAAAAACGCAGATCGACCTTGGGATCTGTGTCCATTTAACCAGTTACGAGAACGAAAATTCAAAGGCTGTTTAGGGTCCAGCTGGATCTGGGGTCTCTACAACGTGTTGCATACACTGTTTATAAGACAAGTCAAACTCACAGGTCAAAGCAGCAGACTGCAACCACCTCGCTCTAGAGAGAAGGCTATGGTGGAGACTGACCGGGAACTGGACCTAGCAGGTAAAGATTTTAAAGAAGTGATGGCGACTATGTTTGGTAATGAAAAAACAACAAACCCTCTGCAGATGAATACAGAAATTCAGCAAAGGAACTGTCTAAGAATGAATAAAACAATTAGAGTTAAAACAGTAAAGTAAAATTTAACTAAAAAATTTTCTCTTTTTTTTTTTTTTTCGGAGAGGTTTTTGCTATAAGGTGCATGCGCTCACCAGAAAGACAGAAACAGAGAGACAGAAAGCGCGAAATCACTCCCCAGGGGAGATGGCTACACCGCAATCTCTTCTCCTCCATTCTCCTTTTGGGATTCTGGGCACACAAGTGTGAATTTAAGCCACTGGGTCCAGGACTCAAACAGCGGTGGGCTACATGGGAGTTCAGCGACATAGCCATTATGCTAACTGCTGGTCCCATATAAAATATTCTCTTGATAAGCGTAACAGCAGATTTGCTGTGACAAAAGAAAGATAGAAGAAATAATTAGTATACTTTTTTTGAGGAGAGGTTTTTTGCTATAGGGCGCGTGTGCTCGCCAAAAAGTCAGAGAGAGACAGAAAGCGAGAAATCACCCCCCAGGGGGGATGGCAATGCCGCAGTCCCTTCTCTTCCATTCTCCTCTTGGGATCTTGGGCACGCACGCACACATGCCCAGCGTGAGTTTAAGCCACCGGGTCCGAGACTTGAACCATAGTCGACTACATGGGAGCCATTATGCCAACTGCTGGTCCCAAGAATTAGTATGCTTAAATCAGTTAAAGTATTTCAGTTTGAGGCACAGAGAACAATATTTTAAAGAAGAGAACAAGCTCAGCGCCCTGTGGGACAGGTTAGCAAAATTCTAACATACATGTAGTTGGAGTCACAGAAGGGGAGAAGTGAACGTGGCAGAAAAACTGTCAATAAGCAAAGACTGAAAAATTTCCAAGTTTGGAAAAAACTTAAATGTACTAGTTTAATAAGCTCTGCAAAGTCGAAGATGGACAAAGACTAAGAAAATTGACTTAGGACATCCAGGTCGACTATTCAAAGCTAAAGGTCAAGAAAGCATCCCAGCACCCAGGGGACAAGGAGGGACCGCAGTGTTGTTAACATGACAGCGGAGCCCAGGAGATGGGGAGTGACGTCCTGAAAGTGATTGTGGCCCAGTATTTAAAGCTCTACTACTAGGGGCATGACTCTATGATTGCTGTGCTGCCTTATGTATGGCTTGGGCCTTTCCTCATGATGAACTGTGCTGTCTTGTCTCTGGCAAAGCTCTTTGTCTACAATTAGTACAAACACTCTAGGCTTCTCGTGTGCACTCTCTGCTCACTAAATCTCACCCATCCATTTTCTTTCCAGTTACCCCTATCTTTACATTTAAAATGCATCTCTGGTAGATGACATATATCTGTCTTGCTTTTTATCCATTTTTATGATCTCTGCCCTTTAGTTGGCATGTTTAAATTTCATTTACACTTAATGTAAATATTAATACATTGGATTTATGGCTATCACTTTACCAGTATTCTTTTCATTCATACTTCTGTTTATTTCCTGCTTTTGTATTTCCAGACTTAAAAATTATTTTTCCTTTGCAATTCAACTTTTATTTGTCTATAGGTTCTTTTAGCTATATCTCTTTTCTTTTTTTTTCAGTAGTTGCTATGTTAAATGACAATATAACTATTTTAAGTTAACTCATTCATTTCTTCCATGTGGGAAACGGAGAGAGTGGTCACCTCCTCAGGGTGCTGACGTGCCATCTGTTCTTGGCCCCACCAGCCCTGGGAGAGGAACACACAAGCACAGGGTACTCAGCGAGGTCTCCAGACATGAACCTAGAACCCTCCAGTGTGTGGACGCCTCACAGAGTATCACATTTTACCACTGTGCCACCCTTCCTAGCCCTGGGATTGCGACGTGTATCTCTGAACATTTTCCACAGTATAGGCAAAGTGGATACTAGACCACATCACATAAAATGTAAAATTGTGATTACACGGCTCAATTTACAACCCTCTGGTCTTTTTGCTTTGATTATCACTTACGTGACCAATACACATATGACCCTCACAATACAGTATTATAATGTTTGCTTACTGACATGTATTTATTAAACGTCAGATTAAAAATTCAAACATTTACATTTACTCATATGTTTACCATTTTCTGTGCTCTTCATTTCTTCCTGAACATCCAAATTTCCATCTGATGCAATTTTCTTTCAACCAGAACCTCATAGCACTTCTTGTCACGCAGATCTGCTGGTGATAAATTCTCTTAGTTTTTGCTTATTTGAAAATCGTCTATTGGGTCATCATTTTAGAAGGATATTTGAGCACAGAGTTCTGCTGACAGAACTCACTTTTTTTAAGAATTATTTTTTTATTTAGATTTATTTATTATTATTATTTTCCAGTTTGATCAGAGAGAGAGAAAGACAGAGAGAAACTGAGAAAGCAAGTCACCAGGTTCGGGACTTGAATCGTGGTCAGCCATGTGGGAGTTCAGCACCTTTAACCAGCATGCCACCAGCGGGCCCACGACTCATTTTTGCATAGAAAAATATCATGAATTTTCTGATAATCCAATATATGAGTACAATACAGAGATATGGGAAAATCTATTTAGACCGCAATTTTAACATTCTTCTCTTTCAGTGGTTCAGCTAGAACTCCTTGACCAAAAGAAATTTACTAAAGATATAGGATGTCTGAACAATGTGCCACCAATCCCTTGAACCAGTTAACATTCATAGACTACTGTACCCAGTGCCGAAGGATAACTCACTTTTAGGGCACATGGTATGTCCCCAAGGCAGACCATATGTTTGGCATTAATTGAGCCTCAATAATTTTAAGAGATTGGAATCCTATGGAACATATTTTCTTGTTATAGTGGAATTAAATGATAAATAAATAATAAATATAGGTATAGACATATCTATATACATAGATAGATTGATTAATAGATACATACACGTCTCTGACCATCCTTGGACAGGTGTCAAAGGTGTCAGTCTCAGGCAGGACGGGAGGGGTTGGCTACCAGTGCTTTGGGACAGCTGTGCTCAGCTACCAGGATCAATACCAGGGTGGCAGTGGCCCAAAGTCGACGGCATCTCTGGACAGATGTCCTGCAGAACTAGGCCTGTGCTGGGCCACGGTAGTCTCTGGCAGGGCTGCGCTTCTCTAAGTAACAGTTCTTGCTACCAGGCGTACTAGTGCGAGAAAACACCTCCCTGCCGGCCTTCCTGGCCTGCCTTAGTCAGGGTTGACACAAGTGACTTCATTTGAAATCTGAAAAACTTTCACGAAGGTAAGGTTGGAAAAGTACTTTGGGACCAGCAGCTTGAACACTTGGAGTGCCGGGAACTCTTGCTCCCTGCTCCTGTCTCTCACAGATAATGGATGCAGAAGGCGTTCGAAAGGACATCAGAGATATGCCCTCGATACATTAGCACGGTAACGCAGTGGAGGGTGGACTCGCGTGTTAACAGCCTAGGTGGGGCGCTCGCTGAGGCTATGACAGCAGTGTAGACAAGAATTGGTAGGGGCTGGTGGGGGCTGGTCACCCTGTTCTAATAACAGAAAATCCTTGAGTGAGAAACTTACAGCAATAGAGCTTACTCAGCTCATGCTGTGAAGGTCCAGGATCAGGGGCCACCTCTGAGGGGGTCTTCTGGCTGCATTGCCAAGTGGGCAGAGGGCAGGAGCGTGTTTGTCCTGGTCTAGGACAGGAGGCATGGTCAACTATGCGGGGAGTCTGGGGACGTAACCATTACACCACCTGCTGGTCCCTAATGACAGTAAATTTAATCTGCTCCTGAAGGTCCCACCTTTCAACACCACAATCAGATTATGTTTACGCCCTCTTTTTAAAAACTTTTTCATTTTTTTAGTTTTTTGTCATAGGGTGTATACATTCACTGGAAGAAAGAGACAGAGATATCGAGAGAAAAAGTGAGAAATTACCCCCAGGGGAGTGGCCATTCTACAACCCCTTCTCTTCCACTCTCCTCTCAGGATTTTGGGCATACGCTCCTGTGATTTTCAAGCCACCAGGTCCGGGACTCAAACCGGGGTCAGCTATGTGGAAATCCAGCTGCCTTAACCACCAGGCCACCTGCTGGCCCCAGTTTTCACCCTCTTAATCCTGTCACAGTGAAATCTAGACATGTGAATTTTTCAGGGACATTCACATCATAGCAGTGAACGCATAAGGAACAGCTAATAGGAATAGATTTAAAGGCCAGATCTGCTAGGGTTGGAATCCTGACTGACCGTAAATGGCAGTGAGGGGAAGACTTGAAATGAGCCTGACTCGGCCTTCAGAAGAGAGGGGTCATGAACGGGTCCGATCTGTGCTATGAGCCGATAAAGCCGGCTGTCCGCATTCCCATTAGGAAGACAACTGGAGTCTACTAGACAAAGCTAATACAGTGTGATGGGAAACTTCTTCCAGCCTAATTTGATTTTCCTATCACATTATTAAGATATTAAAGAAAACGATTAATAATAGAGACTCCCATAATGTAAAAGAGGCCTCAGCTTAGAGGAAACATTCATGCAATGATATGAATCCCTTGATATGCAGATGACATCTTTTCCAGAACTGAGAAACTTGCTCAAACACGAGCTATTAATATTTGACACGTCGACTGAAATGTTTGCGACCATGTCCTGAATGTGCCATGCCTGTGGTGGGCTCTGCGCGGTTTCCCAGTTCAGGAGGGACACGTCTTTGCTGACATTTACAGAGGCTCTGCTAGGTCATTCAGTTTTCAAAGTTAATGGGCCTTTAAGGGCAAAACTTCCTGCTTTTTCTACCCTGTTAATGTTGAAAAATAACAAGACTTAAGAGCTGGCAAAGGCAGCCTGATGCAAAGTCAGTAACAAGCCAAACCAGAGTACAGATGACTCATGGTCCATTTTGGGTTCGAATCCTAGGATGGGCTTGACATACCCCAGGTGCACTCAGACATTCCCAGGACCCTGACGAGCTCACAGGTGCACTCAGACTTTCCCAAGACCCTGACGAGCTCACAGGTACACACACATTCCCAAGACCCTGACGAGCTCACAGGTGCACACACACCTTCCCAAGACCCTGACGAGCTCACAGGTGCACTCACACATTCCCAAGACCCTGATGAGCTCACAGGTGCACTCAGACATTCCCAAGACTCTGACGAGCTCACAGGTGCACTCAGACATTCCCAAGACCCTGACGAGCTCACAGGTGCACTCACACATTCCCAAGACCCTGATGAGCTCACAGGTGCACTCAGACATTCCCAAG
>NW_006159487.1:1906750-1910452 GCF_000334495.1 Tupaia belangeri chinensis
ACAGGTGCACACACACATTCCCAAGACCCTGACGAGCTTACAGGTGCACACACACATTCCCAAGACCCTGACGAGCTTACAGGTGCACACACACATTCCCAAGACCCTGACGAGCTCACAGGTGCACACACACATTCCCAAGACCCCAATGAGCTCACAGGTGCACACACATTCCCAAGACCCTGATGGGCTAGAGTGTTGGGGGAGAGCAGGTGATGGGGCCCTGCTGAGGGGCCCCTTCTCTCATATATTCTCCATCATGAATAAAATAAATACATTTATTTTGGAGAGGTTTTCACTATAGGGCGTGTGCGCTCGCCAGCCAGACAGAGAGAGACAGAGAGACAGAAAGCGAGAAATCACCCCCCCAGGGGGGATGGTCACACTGCAATCCCTTCTCCTCCATTCTCCTCTCGGGATCTTGGGCATGCACGCACAAGCGCCCGGCGTGAGTTTTAAGGCACCAGGTCCAGGACGCGAACCGCGGTCGACTACGTGGGATTCCAGCGACATAGCCAATACGCTAACTGCTGGTTCCCAATAAATACATTTTTAAAAATCAGCTAATTTTTAATGATTCTTTACTGTGATCCAGGCATGATGACAAAGACGTTGTTATTTAACTCACACGTCCCTCCAGTGTGGGTGTGTGTTAGCCCGACTCGCATATGAAGGACAGTCATAGGGAAGATCTTCAGGCACCCATGGTCATACAGCCGGGAGGTGCTACACCGGATGAGAACGCAAGAGCTGACTTCTTCTAGGCTGCTCTAAGTGCACCTCCAGTCTGCCCTGAGGTCAGGGCATGAATCCAGAGAGAGCAGGGCCTGGAGCGGATGGCCAGGGAGGGACTGTGGTCTTGGGTGGAGGAGCCAGTGAGTGGTGGAGGGCACCCAGCATCCGGCTGCAGCCTCCTCCTGCCCTCGGACCTATCGGCAGCCAGGGGCCGAGGGCGAGGGGCTGACCGACAGCCAGGGAAGTGGATGTTTGGCAGCTCTTATGCCTCCCTGAGATGTCCGTGGGTTTCTGGAGAGTATGACTTTTGATTCCCCTTCCTGAGAACCCCTGCGTTTCCACTATTTGTGAGCCACAGAGCCCAGAAGGGAGACTCAGCGCCTGTCGGCCCCTCCCCAAGAACCCACTCCCACGGAGCACTGGGGGTTCCTCTTGGATAGATCTGCTCTCTTAACCCGTCTCTAGTTCATCCTGTCCCTGGGCTCCCAATGGCCCTGCCCCCTCTGTGCCCTGTCCGTCCCACCCCAGTGTCTGCTTAGTCTCTCTTTCAGTGCAATTTAGTTTTCTGTGGCTCTAAAACGTGGACTCGCCCACCGACAAGTAGCTCAGCACATCGAAGCCCATCTGTTGCCACGGTCCACGCTTCTCAGTGCCCATGCCGGTCTCCGGGAACATGGGGTATCTGTTGCAGATGCATGAGAAGGTGACACTTGGTATTGCTGCTAGCCCATGGCTATGAGAGAGACGGCTGGCCAGAGAGTTGGACTTAACTGCTGGAGAGGTACTCATTGTCCCCAGATAGCGCCCCAGTCCTGGGCAGGCCACCCAGAGTACGGAAGGCGGGATCCCGGGGAAGTCTCAGACGCAGCTGGGCACGCCTGAGCCCTGACGTGCCACTTGCTTTTGCCCACAGGACAGGAGAGACTCCCGACGCCCAAGTTCGCCACGGTCCCGATGCTTCTGGTGAGTCCCGATGGTTCTGGTGTAGGTTTCATCGACACAGATGGAGTTTGCTCACCACCCAGCACACCCTGCACCCCGCTCACCACTCCCCATGACTGCGCCGTGGGGGCGGGGCTCTGCCGTTCTGCTGAAGTCGGTGCTCAGAAGAGGGGCATCTGCACAGACTCATCCTCACACGGGGGAGCGGCCCGAGCTGTGCAGGGATAGGCCTGGGGGACGCGGAGCTGCCCGCGCGGCACAGGGACGCTGGTGCTGGCAAGGCCTCAGCTGAGGGTCGCTTCCTGTCTGCCGAAAGCCCCCTGCAGTTCACCCGATCACGTGCTGACAGACGGTCACCGTGCGCAAGCCCTGGGGGGAGGCCCAGTGTTCCTGCAGGCTCCCGTTCCATCTCCACAGAGCGGGAAGTGTCCCCCGCTTCACGTCCTTGGAGAAGCACAGTTGGTTTTGGCTGAGCTGTCTCCTTCCTTGGAAGAGGGGACAGTGCGCTCATCTGGGGCGGGCCGATTCTAGGTTTGGAAATGCAGGCCCTGCCGCCGATTGACTTTCCCTAAATTATTGAGACGCTTCGTCCAGTTCTGGTCACAACCCTGCTCTCCCGGAGATGGGGAGTGGAGGCGGGGAGACGGGCGCCCCACCCGTGGCATCCCCATCCCACTGAGGTCCATTAAGAAGCAGCTCCTCAGTGATGGCCTCCCCTTGGCCCATAATGAAGGCACATCGACTCAGAGTGCCATCGATAATTAACGAGCCCACGGCGCTCCGCATCTCTAGGCTGCTGGCAGATGGCACTGTCGGTTTCCTACCGTGGCCGCCATTCTGGAAGCTTCTGAGAGTGGCGGGCGTTGAAGTCTGGTCGTAAAAGGCGCTGCACCATAGGCACTCTCTGGCTGAGTTACTTTCTCTTCCTGTGACAGTGGCAGAAAGAGGCAAGCAAGCTCTATTGTCAGAGTTCGTTTTTTTCTCCCGCACTGCAAGGTGAGTAAGACAAGAGAAACTGCGTGTATTTGTAGCCGATGAGGAAACAGGCCGGCTGGTAACTGGCTTTGTAGCAAGGCAGAAATCACCCAGGGAGCCGATACCAAGAAGAAAGACGCATTGTGGGAGTTGAGACATGTCCTAGGAGTGGTATTCAACCAGAAGTTTGAACGCTTATAAACTTAAAAAAATTTGTGGAGTCTAAGCTAAGATAAATGTCTCAGGTATTAGTGAGAGTTGAATGAACCCAGGTTAAAGTTTGAAATAAAATTAACATACCAGGAGTGGTATGTACACATGTGTATCTGCAGGTACACGTGTGTATCTGTCAGTGCCTGTGTGTATCTGTAGGCACGCATGTGTACACATGTGTATCTGTAGGTAGTATCTGCATGTATGCATGTGTATCTGTATGCACATGTGTGTATCTGCATGTATGTATACATCTGCACGTATGCATGTGCATCTGTAGGTGCGTGCGTGTGTCTGTAGGTATGTGTGTATCTGTATGCACATGTGTGTATCTGCATGTATGTGTGCATCTGCATGTATGCCTGTGTACCTATAGGTATGTATGTATCTGTATGCACATGTGTGGATCTGCATATATGTGTGGATCTGCATGTACACATGCATGTCTGTAGGTGCGCGTGTGTGTCTGTAGGTATGTGTGTATCTGTATGCACATGCGTGTATCTGCATGTATGTGTGCACCTGCATGTACGCATGTGTGTCTGTAGGTGCGCATGTGTGTCTGTAGGTATGTGTTTATTTATTCCATGGTGTGTGTCTACATGTATGTGTGCACCTGCATGTACGCATGTGTGTCTGTAGGTGCGCATGTGTGTCTGTAGGTATGTGTGTATCTGTATGCACATGTGTGTGTCTACATGCATGTGTGCATCTGCATGTACGCATGCGTGTCTGTAGGTGTGCATGTGTGTCTGTAGGTATGTGTGTATCTGTATGCACATGTGTGTGTCTACATGCATGTGTGCATCTGCATGTACGCATGCGTGTCTGTAGGTG
>NW_006159487.1:1910492-1920040 GCF_000334495.1 Tupaia belangeri chinensis
ACATGTGTGTCTGCATATGTGTGCATCTGCAGGTATGCGTGTGTGTCTGTAGGTGCGCATGTGTGTCTGTAGGTATGTGTGTATCTGTATGCACATGTGTGTCTGCCTGTATGTGTGCATCTGCAGGTACGCGTGTGTGTCTGTAGGTGCGCATGTGTGTCTGTAGGTATGTGTGTATCTGTATGCACATGTGTGTCTGCATGTATGTGTGCATCTGCAGGTATGCGTGTGTGTCTGTAGGTGCGCGTGTGTGTCTGTAGGTATGTGTATCTGTACCTGTATCTATACACGTAACGTCATATGGCCTCAGGGAAAATGCGCGTGGGACCTCTTAACATTGTTGCGCATGCTGATTGTGACAAGGGACCGTCATCTGACTTCCTTACATAATTCAGTGTTGGAGGAAGATCTGGTGAGGGGCGGCCAGTGAGCTGCACTGGACATACAGGCCTACCGAACAGAACTGCAGGAGAGTTTCAGATGAAACCGAGGCCGTGTTACTAACACGCGAGCCCTTTCCAAACGGCGTGCAGAAAATGAAGACTTGTGAAATCCCAGATGCACTAATGTGTATTACCAGAGACTCTCATTCCAAGTCGCTCTTTTTATTTAAAAAAAAAAAAAAGTTTATTTATTCCATGTAAAAAAGCAATGAAAGAGGGAGCGCGCGCGCGAGAGGTCCCAACAGTCTCTGTGCCACCACCCACCGCCGGCATCACCAGCGGGTCACAGACATGCATGCCTAGAGCGCTCGAGAAGTCCAGGGATGTGGACCCCAGACCACTGTGCAACTGCTCTTTGGTGACAAAATCGAGCGTCTGGGCTAACAGTCCCTTAGAAAATAAGCCTTTTTGTTCAGATGTAATACAGAAGTGTCTCCCAGGGGTAGGGTTCCTGGCAAGGCAGACTTGAGAACGAGATTCCCTCTGTGCGGCTCCTCCCTGGGGAGCACAAGAAATCTCTCTTCATTGTCACAGCTCGTGCTTAACCCTGCCCAAGCCAGCCTCCTGGAAGGCAGCTGAACTGAACCTCAAGGCAAAGCTTCCGAGAGGACCCACTTTACGGCCACACTCTCACACGGCCGCTTCCTGAGTCAGCCCTCCACGTGTGGGGCTAACACACAGGGCTTCCCCTTACAGCCATAGTTCGGTTCCCCTCGTGGGCCCAGGAGCTCTCCTCTACCCCACCTAACTCAGGAACAGCCTGAGGCACGCAGACATCGGCTCTCACCAGCAAATCACGGGGCCTGGTGGTTGGACCGCAAGGACTGCCACCCTTAAGTTCATAGAAACATGAAAGCCATGGGCCAGCAGATGGCATGATGGTTAAAGCGCTGGATCCCACATGGCTGACTGCACAGTTCAAGTCCTTGACCCAGAATCTTGAAAAACACACCAAGCATTTGTGCTCAAAATCCCGAGAGGACAGTGGAGGAGAAGGGATTGTGGAGTGGCCATCCCTCCGATGGGGCAGGTTTCACAGAAAGGCTCGGACTTCACAGGGTCGGCTCCCTCTGGCCACAGCTGGGTGCCCTCCCCGTCCCGGGCATCCTTCCGTGTACAGCGTCAAGGCCTTGACGTGTGAGCCCTGGCCATCCCACCCCGGCTGAGACAGCGACTGGCCGCCTGCAGAGGTCCCCGAGCAGGTCTCCTTCAAGGGCAGGTGGAACGAGTTGCTGTAGATCGTAGTGTCAGGTGGCAGAGCAAAGTCGTGAGGAAGTGCAGGCGAACGCAACTGTGGGTGCCCCCCTCCCTTCCCTTCCGCCGCGGGGTAGCGTCCACTTACTTACCGACGTGGAATCCCAGCCCCAGCCTCCCGCCTGAGAGGTGACGTGGCCGGAATCTGAGAGGGCGAAGGCTTTGTGGTGGGCACACTGTCCTGCGAGTGGGGACGCCCCATGTGCACGGGTCTCCCCCGGTGCTCTGTCCCTGCGTCTGTGGCGAGTGGGGACGCCCCATGTGCATGGGTCTCTCCATGTGCTCTGTCCCTGCGTCTGCACAGCGTCACCTTGTGGAACCAGCAGTTCTGGTCAGGAGGAATTGGGAAGGCTCTTTTTTTTTTTGAGAGGTTTTCACTATAGGGCGCGTGTGCTCGCCAGACAGACAGAGAGAGACATAGAGATAGAAAGTGAAAAATCACCCCCCCCAGGGGGGATGGCCACACCGCAATCCCTTCTCCTCCATTCTCCTCTCGGGATCTTGGCCACGCACGCACACACGCCCAGCGTGAGTTTAAGCCGCCGGGTCCGGGACTCGAACCTTGGTCAACTACGTGGGAGTCCAGTGACATAGCCATTACGCTAACTGCTGGTCCCGGGAAGGCTCTTTTACTCTCTTTTAAAAATTATACTTTGTGTTTGTTTCTTAAATTGTAAAAGAATTCTTTGATCATTGTTTAAAACTCCTGAAAGACCAACATTTATTATTTAATATTTTTTAAAGGAATTATTTAATTTTGTTACTGTTTTTCAATTTACTACAGGACACATGTGTTTACCAGAGAGAAAGAGGGAGAGGGAAAGTGAGAAAGCAAGTCACCGGGTCTGGGACTCAAATATGGTCAGCCACGTGGGAGTCCAGTGCCCTGATCACCATGCCACCTGCTGGCCCCGCCAAAGGTTGGAATTTAAAACTCTGTGTCAGTATTTTGGGCTTTAATATTGTGGAAGTCGATAGGCTTTGGGGCCGCGACCCCTGGAGGGACCGGAGAGGCCGGGAAGCACTGGCGCCTTAACATGAGGCCCTTTCAGGGCGCACGGTGTCACTGCGGGGCAGGGGTGTTTTCTTCGGCCGGTGATGTGGAGAGGTTGCTGGAGTCAAACTGTGAGGGAGTTCCAGGCTGGGGAGGAGCCCGGTCCTGGGCCTGAAGGAGGGACACACACCTACCTAGCGCTCGGAAGGGATCCCGCTGGTGATGACAGCCCCCTCCTCGCGCAGCGGCTGGCACTCTGGCTGCCCACGCCTCCTCGCACTCCTTCCGTCCTCAGGAATGCTCGGAGGTGGAGAACTGTGAAGCCGTTCTCCGGGTCAGGCGCACACGGTCAGGACCCGCACAGCGGCTGAGCACACCGGCGACCGGGCCCTGTCCCTCCTGGTCCGAGGGCGTCCACGCAGCCTGCTGTCTCCAGCCCTGCCCTTCTCTGGCCGGTCTCGTCCCGGTCCAGAGTCACACCTGCTACTCTCCCACGGTCCCTTTCGCGTGTGGGCTGCTGTGAAGACCACTCTAGCCCTGTGTCACTTGGTCTTCCTGCACCACCGTCCTCACCGTCCCAGAACGTGGGTCCTGGGAGAACTCGCACGTGGAATGACCCAGAGAGAGGAGACGGTGATGGGGGCCGTGAAGGGAAACCTCCCAGTGAAGGAAGACGGGAAAGAAGGATGGGCCGAGGAAAGAGGGCAACGGGGAAGCTGGAGCCTGGGCAGCCGGCGGGGGCATAGCACAGGGAGGAGAGGGCAGAGGGAGGGACTGGGCTGGGGAGCGGGCTGAGACGGGCGGGCCGAGCGGAGGCGCCCTGGCCCTCAACATCCCTGCTGGATCGGTTCCTGGGGACACTGAGGGATCTGGCCCTCCTCTCTCCCTGTCTTTCGCTTTCTGCACCATTCAGGGGGCAAAGGGAGCACATGGGAAATGGTGTGTCACTGGGGGAAGGGCAAAGCGTGCTCGGAGCAAGGGCAGGGCCTGCGCGGGCCCACTCACCTCCCAGTGGTCCGGCGCCGCGGGGCACTGGCGCGGTTGCCCTAGGGGAGCAGGAGAGGGCCCTGGGGCCGGGAGGGATGGGGGTCAGCCCACGGAAGATGAGGGTGAGGCTGTGGGAGCTGGGGGGTCAGCTTACAGGCTGCCCGGTGTCGCACCCCCACCCCCACCGTGAGGCCGAGGGCCTGGGTCTGGGGGCTTAGTCCCAGCTGAACCCCTACCTGAGCTCCCGAGGGCCATCCCTGTCCCCGGGCCTGCCTCCACCAACTCACTCATTACGGCTGTCCTCGCCTTTGCCTCCGCGTTAGAGATTCCCACGGCCCTTCCAACTCCTCCACTGACTTCCTGGGCTCCGTCAGAGACCCAGGTCCGGGGCTCGGCCGCAGAGACTACCCCTCACTTCAGATGCCAGTGATAAGCTGTGGCCCCTGAACTTCTGACCACGGGCTGCAGTCGGAGGTTCCTACACCTCTCTGGCTTCTACCATCCCTGCATTGCACTCTTACGGAGAGGCCTCTGGGGGCCGGGCGGGCCACTGCAGGGCTGTGTTCCTCCTGCCGGACCCCTGTGGATTTCACCATGGGGCGTGTGAGGCCCAGCTTAGACGGGGACAGACCACAGGGAACAGCGAAAACCGAGAACTCAAGTGAGGACTCCGAGCGGCTGGGCAGCACCTTAGAGGGCCGCTTGCTTTGAAGGGGAGGGGGACAGTACGCTGGGGTGCCGTGGTGCCCTCTATGGGAACCCTCATCCTGTGTCTCCCCTGGTGTCATGTGACGTGACTCCCCATGCCGAGGGGAGGAAGGCTATGGCTGCTTTGACTTCGTACGATGGAGGAGATGGGCATAGCCTGAGAGATCCCCAGAACACCCCAGAGCAGCTTCCCTCGACCCCGACAGCGGTTCTGGGACTGCTCAGTGACCCCGGACCGCAGGGTCAGGCTATCAGCACGGCGGTCAGCTCTGCATGGGGAGGGTGGTCAGACGACCCCAGGACCTGGGCAACCGCAGGAGGCCTGGCCGGGTAGCTGCTCCAGCGGAGCCCTCGGAAGTGCTGCCCAGGCAGTGTGCCAGCTGCGACCTCTGAATGCTCTGCTGGGGCGAGAAAGGACCAGTGGGGTGAGGTGGGCGGGAGCACCTGCTGGGGCCTGGGCGATTAGGTGGGCGGGCCCTCAGTTCCCGCAGGGGTGCAGGGCGACTTCATAATTTCCTCTCCAATTACCCTGAACTGGAGCTTCCCAGTATTAGTCAGCACAGGAGTCACCGGGACCTGCTGAGACGAGGACTTGGACTCCGCAGGCCTGGAGTGGACCGGCTGCACCTGAGTGAGCGCAGGGTGCCCAGCGTGAGGGCCTCCAGGCTGCTGGCCCGTGTCCGCTCGCCGTGCCCCTCAGCTGCTCTCTCCCTCAAGGAGAGCTCATCTGCATGGACTGTTTCTCGCTCCTAGGGCCCTGTAGATGCAGCAGTCGGGAATGTCTCTCTTTCTGGGCCAGAACGTCCGGGAGGGAGCCAGGACCTTGCATGACCTCGGCCTCAGCAGCCCCGTCGGAGCAGGAAGTGAGTGCTCCTGCTCCGTGAACCTCACAGGGTCATGCTGCATCGTGGAGGGATCCTCCTGAGGGCGGCTCTGTCCTGCCTTCAGGCCGGTTCTGAGACACACTCGACAAAGGGCCTCGCCCCGGTGGGCCGTGTGTCCCTGTGTGCGGGACCTCGCCCGGTTCCTCGGCCCCTCGTGCCTTGTCCTCTGTGCGTCTCTGCCTTTGCAGACCTTCCCGTGCAGCAGTCCCCCTGCCCAGGACCCCAGCCCCCAGGCAGCCAGGGCTGGGACATGTGGCCGTGAAAGCTGTGCCGTTCTCACTGTTGAGTGCTGGCACTTAGGGGCCAGAGGCAGGAGTGCCCTCCCATTTCAGAGATGCGACAGGAGGGCCGTGGGGGTGGCATGGGGAGGTCAAGGTCACGTGGGCACGCCACTCAGCGAGTCTCACGGCTCAGTAGGAGCGGACTTCAAACGTCACGGAATCATGACAACCACACGGTCCCACAACGGCGTGCACCAAAATAAATGCTCTTTAATTCCAGTTTCCATGAGCCTTTTGAAGCCCTCAGAGTCTGACTTCAAAGGTGCCTTGGTTTCATGACGGCCACCTGCTGTCTGCCCCTGCCCACGGATGCCAGCACGGAGTTTAGTGAGGGCCGTGGTTCCGACAGCCCGAGGCAAGGCAGTGAGAGCGGTGGGGAAGGGGCTGCTAGGCCATGCTGCCCGCCACCCTCGGGTTGGGGGTTGCCGCCTCTAGGGCACAGCCCGGGCCTAGCAACAGTTTCCGCTTTACCGACGGCAGCAATGTCCCTTCTAATGGAACTGTGCCCAGTGTCACTTACGAATTAAACGCGAGCCGCTCTCCGGGAGGCAGGGGTGGCCTCCGCTCGTGCACCAGTGGCGAGAGACCGGAGACGGCCCCGAGGTTGGTTTGGGAGTGCCTGTGCCCCGTGGGGCTCCCGCGAAGGCCGGCCACCAGGGCCACGCGGGCACTTGTCTCCAGCAGCTTCCATCTTTGTCACGCTCTGTTTGCTGTTCACATGCGTCCGTCTGCGGCGGGCCTTGGGGAGGCGCTCTTTGGACGATTTCTGGCCCTTCGGTGCTTTCCTCACGGCCCAGTTTGCCCTTTCCTTCAGCCGTTGCCAGGCGGCTTGGGGTTGGCGCGCTCTGTTCCGTAGAGGAAGCCCATCCTCTTTCCATGTCTACTGGGGTATTTGTCTTGCCCGCTCAGCCTGTTTCTTTCTCAGAATTAATCCCCTGCGTTTGAAATACGTCTCAGGCCTGGGGTTTCTCTCTTCCCCCCAGTCTCTATTCACTGACTCTTTCACGTCGTCTGGGTGTTGCTGCTGGCTGGAGCCAGGCTTTCTGGGGCCGCGCTCGCCCCACGCTCAGCCGAGCAGCAAAGGGTTTGGTTTGGTGCGAGCCGCTCTGTACTTGCAGGCACCCGTTTCTCAGTCCATACAAATGGGGGATGTTAACATCCCACGAGACCCACTGCGATCACAGCTTTGTCCCAGAATAGCTGTGGGAGTTGGCACGCATGGATACATAGTTTACACAGCGGGGGTGTTCCTGCTAAGGGCCTGGTCCCTTTTCCATTTCTCTTATCAGCTTTAAAGGGAGGGCAGGTCTCCTCGAGTCTCGTCTCTTCTGTTCTCTCTGGCAGAGCTGACAGCTCTGGGCTCCTCAGTGTTGACTATAGGGCTCCAGTCTTGGACCTGTGGCTTGCTTTCTTGCCTTCCCTTTCTCACTCACTCTGTCTCTGTTAAATTAAAGCATAATAACATCAAATGGAATTAAATACATTCTTTTTCTTAAAAGTCAGCAATTCCTTCACTTTTAATGAATATGCAAATCTGTGTGCTGGAATCCCCTTTTTATTCAAGCAGGATGCTAAGACCATTGAGGGTATGCAGCTGGAATAGCTGCATGGAATAACTGCATGGAATAGCTGCGTGGAATAGCTACATGGAATAGCTGCATGGAATAGCTGCGTGGATATCTGCATGGAATAGCTACGTGGAATAGCTGCGTGGAATAGCTGCGTGGATATCTGCGTGGAATAGCTGCATGGATAGCTGCGTGGAATAGCTGCATGGATAGCTGCGTGGAATAGCTGCATGGATAGCTGCGTGGAATAGCTGCATGGATAGCTGCGTGGAATAGCTGCGTGGAATAACTGCGTGGAATAACTGCGTGGAATAGCTGCATGGAATAGCTGCGTGGAATAGCTGCATGGAAAGCTGCATGGAAAGCTTCCAGGCTGCTTCCTGGGCCTTTTCTCTCTGCTCAGGACTGTTACCTGACTTAGGCTTTATCTCTGCTTTCCTGGGAGGGTCAGAAGGAGACTTGAGGGAAGCAGCAGCTAGGAGCGGCAGAGCCAGAACAGGACCACACCTGTGCCAACCGCCACTCCGTGGCCTCTCTGGACATCACGCTGTGCTTGCATCCCTCTGGTCAGCAGTGTTCTGAGCTCAAAAATTCCTGCCCACTCCTCCAACTTTCTTCCTCCTTTTAAAGTGTGCCAGAGGACCCATGCGCGTGGATATCTGCATGGAATAGCTACGTGGAATAGCTGCGTGGAATAGCTGCGTGGATATCTGCGTGGAATAGCTGCATGGATAGCTGCGTGGAATAGCTGCATGGATAGCTGCGTGGAATAGCTGCGTGGAATAACTGCGTGGAATAACTGCGTGGAATAGCTGCATGGAATAGCTGCGTGGAATAGCTGCATGGAAAGCTGCATGGAAAGCTTCCAGGCTGCTTCCTGGGCCTTTTCTCTCTGCTCAGGACTGTTACCTGACTTAGGCTTTATCTCTGCTTTCCTGGGAGGGTCAGAAGGAGACTTGAGGGAAGCAGCAGCTAGGAGCGGCAGAGCCAGAACAGGACCACACCTGTGCCAACCGCCACTCCGTGGCCTCTCTGGACATCACGCTGTGCTTGCATCCCTCTGGTCAGCAGTGTTCTGAGCTCAAAAATTCCTGCCCACTCCTCCAACTTTCTTCCTCCTTTTAAAGTGTGCCAGAGGACCCATGCGCTCACCAGAGAGAGGGAGGGGCTACACCGGGTTGTCACTGCCCGCTGCCCTCTATCAGTCCTCCTGCCTCCTGAACTGGGCAGAGACTCCCCTCTGGTGCTGGGGCCTCTGCTAGAAAGTGAGATAGCTGGGGACCAGCAGTTGGTGTAATGGCTATGTCGCTGGACTCCCATGTAGTTGACCACGGTTTGAGTCCCGGACCTGGCGGCTTAAACTCACGCTGGGTACGTGTACATGCGTGCCCAAGATCCCGAGAGGAGACTGGAGGAAAAGGGATTGCGGCGTGGCCATCCCCCAGGGGATGATTCCTCGCTTTCTGTCTCTGTCTCTCTGTATCTTTCTGGCAAGCGCACGTGCCCTCTAGCAAAAACCTCTCCAAAAAAAGAAAGAAAAAAACAGTGAGATAGCCAGCATCGACCCCAAGACTCCCCTGCACACCTTGTGCACAGAGGTGCCTGGACCCGGGCTTGCCGAGACCCAGAGTGGGCCATGGTGGGGGCTGCGTGGCTGTACTCTCTGTCTCTGTCTCTGTCTCTGCAGAGTGGCCCTGCCGTGGCCCTTCTTTGTTCGCTGCACTCTCCACGTGCCCCTTACCACCCCTCCCTCCTCTCAGAAACGGGGTGGGAGGAGGGTTGAGGAGATGTGGCCAGACAGGTACAAACTCACCTCTAGCAACCTCCCTCCACCTGCAGACCCCGAATCCATCTTCCACGGCTTTGCTCTCACTCCAGGAGCCGGTGCCACGCGTCCATCCATCTCATCTGTCATTGTCATCTGCTCGCTGTCCGTCTCCAAATCCAATTCGGATCGCTCCCCAGGCTCACGGACGTCTCCCTGCAGCTGCCCTGCCTCGTGCTCTGTCAGCCGGAGGGCTGCAGGCCTTCCTGCCCCTCCTCACTGCCTCTCACCCTGTCCTTTCTTTTCCATTTTTACACTTAGTTTCCCTTGTCTTCAGGGTCAGGCTGATAACGGATGCAGGAACGCCGTGTAAACCTCAGGAGGGCCTGTCATGTCCGGGAGCCTCTCTGGGAAGTTCACAGAAGACAGGGATCATGAGCTGTGTAGGTTTCACAACCGTCCCTTCATCTAGGTTTATGTCCTGGGGCACGTGCACTTGCCAGAGAGAGAGGGACCGTGAGAGATCATCCCGGGGGAGATGGCCATGCCACAGTTTCTTCCTTTCTTTTTTTGGGGAGAGGTTTTTTGCTATACGGCAAGTGCGCTCGCCAGACAGAGAGACAGAGAGACAGAAAGCGAGAAATCACCCCCCCCCCAGGGGGGA
>NW_006159487.1:1920496-1922384 GCF_000334495.1 Tupaia belangeri chinensis
TGACGACGGGGGAGCCCACAAACCCAGCCATTACGCTAACTGCCGGTCTCTCTTCTCTTCCTCTCTCCTCTCGGGATTTTGGGCACGTACACACACGTTGCAGAGTTCCCAGCTGCTGAGTTGGGACCTGCGCCATAGTCGCTGTATGGGAGTCCAGCTTTAACCATGACCCCACCTGCTGGCCCCAAACCCCTCAGAGTTCAATTTCATTTTTCCATGAACTTTTTGAGGTTCTCACGTGGAACTATAAAAGCTGGTTTGTTGCGATATTTACAATACTTCGGCTTGATCTCACAGCCCAGCTGCAACTGCCACCCAGGACAGCTGTGTGGAGTCACTCGGGGGTTGCCGTCCTCGGACAAGGCTGCAGCCGTAACGGCGTCAGCACCGTGCCTGGATGAGCCTGCTTCTTGAGGGTCAGAGCGACTCGGGTCACTCACCGCCTGGTCAGTGGCCACTGCATCCACGCCTGATGCAGCACAGCATCGCCGTCTTTGCAGGAGGGCTGGCACGTGTCCCACGCTCGACTCTGAGCAGTCGGGGTGTGGTGGGAGCTATGGTGTGAAGAGTGAGCTGGGTGGGGGCAGGGGGTCTGCGCTCTCTCGCCTCCTCCCATTCCCTGTGGCAGAACAGCCGGGGCCGGGGGAGCAGCCTGCAGGCACTCAGCACCACGCAGGCGAGACCACGAGGCCGTGAGGGCGCTGGCTGAGACCCGGACAGCCACTGCTCCCACACGTGTTAGCCAGGCTCTATAGGGAGAAGGACCCTAGGATGCACGCATGCACACACACGCACATGCACACACGCGCATAGGCGGGCAGAGGGTTTAGGGCTGGTCACCAGGCCTGGGGCCATGGCCAGTCCTTATCTGCAGGGAGGGCTGGTGGCTTAGAAGCTCGGGCTGGGCAGGACTCCTTCCTCACAAACCCCCGTCTGTTCCATAGGCCTTTGGCCGATCAGGTAGGGAGGGAGACTTGCTGTACTGAAGCCTCCAGACAGCGCATGGTGTGTGTGTGTGCACATGTGTGTGCATGTGCGTGTGTGTGCATGCATGTGTGTGCGCGTGAGTGTGTGTGTGAGATGGGCCTTGCTGTACTGCCATCCACCCACCCTCTCATCCTGAGGAGCGGGACTGCAGGCTGCTGCCCTCACCCTCACGCCCAGCTTCGGGGCCAGTCCGGGCGCCACCCCGTGCGGCCTCTCTGACCAGCAGCGGTCACAGCGTGTGCCCCGTGGCTGCCGTGGGAGTGTTACTTACATCTGAGATGTGTCTTCGTGGTGACTGGAGTGTGGCCGACCTGCTGGGCACCCTGGCCTAGCCCCAGTGGCAGGAAGAGAAGCCATGTAACTGACTGTGACAGGCGTGCCCCAAGTCCCCGAATCTGTCAATATCGCAACACTGACGAATGTACGCAAAACCTAACATGTGCTTTCTTTTTCTTAAACTGCATTCATTAACTCTTCCATGAGAGAGAGGCAGAGACCGAGAGCGAGGCGCCTCCGCGGGGTCCTCTCACTGTGATTGAGCCCCGGTCTCGGCCAGCCCAATCACAGCTCCTCCACGCACAGTGCTCCAGGAGGCTGGGGTGCGACCCCACACCTTCTGTGTGTGGGTCCAGTTGTCGCACTGCTGCACCACACTGGGCCCTGCCCTGTTTTCTCAGCTCATTCGACTCTCATTAAAAGGCTGATTACCCAGGACCAGCAGTTAGCGTAATGGCTATGTTGCTGACTCCCATGTAGTTGACCACGGTTCGAGTCCTGGACCCGGTGGCTTAGACTCACGCCAGGCACGTGTGCGTGCATGCCCAAGATCCCGAGAGGAGAATGGAAGAGACGGGATTACGGCGTGGCCATCTCCCTTGGGGGGTGATTTCTCGCTTCCTGT
>NW_006159487.1:1923379-1934925 GCF_000334495.1 Tupaia belangeri chinensis
CCCAAGATCCCGAGAGGAGAATGGAGGAGAAGGGATTGCGGCGTGGCCATCTCCCTTGGGGGGTGATTTCTCGCTTCCTGTTTCTCTGTTTCTCTCTGTCTCTCTGGTGAGCGCATGTGCCCTATAGCAAAAACTCCCCCCCCCAAAAAAAAAAAGACTGACTCCCCTGGCCGGTGGCCTGGGTCTGGTCACAGCTACCCTAACCCATTCTACCATGCCAAGACACACGTACCAAACTGGGTCGAGGCCGGCTATTCCACTTTGTACCAGAGGGCCCGGCACTGGAGGGATGTCCCCGCGAGCTTCCCCGTGTGCGAGGCAGAGGCCGCGTCCTCCTGCTGCTCCGGCTCCTTGGCATTGCCTGTCTGAGCACGCGAGCCTGGGGCTCTCTCAGCACTGGCGGCACTGGCAGACCCGTTGGGCCAGCGTGACGATGGGCACGGCCCTCATGCATGGCTGTTTCACAGTGTTGCCCAGGTCAGCCTGGCACTCACTGTCTCCTGCCCCAGCCTCCCAGGCTGCTGGGGTTTCTGGAGCTTCCATCGTGCCTGGCCTGCGGCTGATGCTGGGGATGAACCTGGGCCCCACGCGTCCCGCCCTGCGAGTGCAGTGGCTTGGCAGTGAGCGGCATGGCAGGTAGGCCACAGCGGTGGCTTTTAGTGCCTCCATTCCAGGGTTCACGTTCCTGCTACCACGATTCGCTCTAGGAAAGGCAGAACTAGCCGCTGCTCCCTCTGGACTGGCACACAGGCAGCTGTGTGGAGTGGAAGAGGCATTTGCATTTTAAACCTGGTCCCCGAGTACGGACTGGAAGACTTTCCAGGTAATACGTGTACAGGAGGAAGACCTCGTTATGTAGGTGTCCGGGACCCTGAGATCACCCGCCCGCGTCTGCCAGGAAGGGTGACTGCTTCTCCATCGGAGGCGTGGTGCAGCGATCCCATCTGCTACCTAGGAGCTGAACACCGTCGCCACTTTAGGACTCCGGGCTGATGATATGCTCTGTGGGAACCCTCAGACCGACTTCTAATTCGATTGGAAGCCGTGTCTGATTTTCCCAGCAGAATGACTAGCCCCTTCTCTGGCTCCTCACCCCTGCCTGGTCTTGGCTGGATGGTGACCAGCTCGCGGGCAGGGTGCCACCCCCGTCCCCACCCCTGCTCCCTGGTCATACATCTGGGAAGATCTTCTGTAGCTGGTGCTGACTGTGGCCGCAGGTGAGCAGTATTCGGTCCCGAGCTGAGGGATTTGGTTTGCACTGGGAAGTGTCGTACGCAGAAAGTATAACACGATGTGGAAGGGACAGTGGATTCTGACTTAGGTTAGCACTCAGGTGGCAGAGAGCTTCAGCCCCACGCTGGGCCACTGCGGGCCGGCCACTCCCGTGCTGCCTACGCTGTTACATGGGATTCCTTGGGAACAGATCGCTGTGCTGGTGTGCGATCCGAGCCATCGGCTTTACTCCCTCCGCCGCTGCCCCAGACGTGCGCCCTTTTTATCACTGAGTACGTGATGAGGGTGGGTGTTCTGTGGCTCCTGCTTTCTAGACTTCGCTTGTCAGGGCAGGCTCCGTGTGCATTTCAGGGTCTGCGATAGGCCATTGTGTGGCTGTAAACTGTGACATAATGGGACACGAGCAGCATGTTCTCCACGTGGATTTGTGGGTCCTGAGAGAGCCAGGCTTCACGTCTGAGAGCAGAGAAGCAGACGCATCAGTGCACTCGATTGTCCGTCCACGCAGAGAAGGGAAAACTAACGGGAATGTATTTCAACGACAGAGCGGCACTGCAAGCCCACCTCTCCGCCTGAGCTGCGACCCTCCGTCCGAGCCCTGGAGTAGCTCCTGCTGGTGTCGGTGTCCAGATTTGAACACCGGGGGCAGCAGGTTCCGGACTGATGATGGTGGGAACGCGGTTTCGTTGTTATCACCACTTCCAACCCCACGGTATTATCGGCTTCTGACTGTCCGCCAAGCTCCCTTTCCGGGAGGTCACACTCAGACGCCGACGGCATGGTCTGGGCTGTGTTTCTTTCTGGAGTGCGATGAAGACAGGTACGTGCTGAGCAGGGTAGAGACGTTTGCAGAGACAGCCGGCACAGGTGCTGGGAAGGTGGTCCTGGCAGCCAACACGGGTGGGACTTGAAGGGGAGACTTTGGTCATCAGACTGTGGGGAGACACGGGGTCCAAGGGGAGATCAGGAGGGAATTTCAAACTGTCCTGAGGGCCAGCCAGTGGCCAGCCAGTGTCAGCTGGATCCCACGTGGCCAACTATGCACCTTGAATCCCAGACCCTATGGCTTGAAAAACATGCCAGGTGCATGTGTGTGCGTGCCCAAAATCCTGAGAGGAGGGAGAAATGGAAGAGAAGGGATTGTGGCGTAGGCATTCCCCCTGAGGGTGCTTTCTCACTCTCTGTCTCTCTGTCCCGTGAGCAAACATGTTCTATAGCAAAATTTAAAAAAGAAAAAAAAGCTATCTTGAAACTAGAAAAAATGGACACAACTGAAGGAGAAACGTCTTGTTTAAGTACAAGAATTGCTGATTAGGATGAAAAACAAAGAAAAAGCTTCATAATGGCGGTTCTTCCTTTCCGTAGTGGCCCCCACACAGCGCTGGAGCACTCTGTCCAGCAGGGGCTGAGCTCAAGTCGGTGTCTACACAGTCCCGCCACATCACCTTTATTTATTTATTTATCTTTAGAGAGAGATTTTTGCCAGAGGGTGTGTGTGCGCACTAGAGACAGAGAGAGAGAGACAGAAAGTGAGAAATTACCCCCCAGGGGGGATGGTCACGCCGCAATCCCTTCTCCTCCATTCTCCTCTCGGGATTTTGGACACGCACGCACACACAATGCCTGGCAAGACTTTTAAGCTGCAGGGTCCAGGACTCGAACTGCGGCCGACTGTGTGGGAGTCCAGTGACATAGCCAGTATGCCACCTGCTGGCCCCGCACCACATACAGCAATAATTCCCGATTGTAGCACTCCTCCCGATGACATTTGAGCCCCTCAGCTCAGGACCTAGTACCTCCTCCTGCCTGAGGCCGTGCCCAGCACCGGCTACCAAATATTCTCTCCAGATGTGTGAACGGGCAGTGGGGGAGCTGCTCACCACCCAGCCAAGACCAGGCAGGGGTGAAGACCCGCAACTCAGGATAAGTGATCAGGGCCAGAGAAGGGGCGACTCATTCTGCTGGGAAAATCAGACCGAGCCTCATACAGAAGTGGTCTGAGTATCCCCACAGACCCTCGGCCTGTGTCCAGGAAGGGCTGATGGTGCCAGCTCATAGGTAGCAGATGGCAGAAGTGCAGTTGGCTCTTTGTAAAAATAAACAAAATAGACAAACCTTTAGCCATACTAAGAAAAAGGGAAGACATAAATAAATAAAATCATAAATGAGAGAGGAGGCATTATAATAGGTGTCTCAGAAATAGGAGCACATGTCATCTGGGGAAAGGAAAGAAGTGAGAATCAGAGGGGCTCCTGCCAAGTTAGAGCCCGCCATCTTCCCCAGCCTGGAGGAGGGCCCTGATGCATACGACTTGCCGTGAAGCAATTAAGAATGAATGGACAGCCCGAACAGAACAATAACAGTGAAAGAGATGGAAGCAGTGATCTCAAATATCTCAGCACAGAAGAGCCCGGGACCAGATGGCTTCATGGCCGAATTCCACCAGCCATTCAAAGAAGAAGGAATATCAGTTCTTCTCTCCTTCTTCCAAATGGTAGAAGTAGGGTGGGGAGCCCACATCACCTGATGCCACGCCAGGCAAAGACACCACAGGAAGAGGAAACCACAGGTCTGTTATCTCTGATGTCCGAAGGTGTGAATCCCCTCAAAAACAGCCTAGCACACCAAATTCAACAGCACCTCGAAAAGATTACACACCAGGGCCAAGTGGGATTTGTCCCTAGGGTGCCAGATTAGTTTACCATATGCGGATCAATCAATGTCACATATCGTGTTTGTAAAACGAAGATAAAAACCACATGCTCATCTCAATAGAGACAGACAAGACTCTTGACAAAGTTCATCACACTTCTGTGTTTGGCAACCGAATCGATGTGCAGAAACCAGTGTTGACATCGATCACAAAAGCTCCATGTCGCATTCACAGCTCCGGGAGACGGCCAGAGGCTCCCTGGCACACGGGCCTTAAACCCTAGTTATCTGTGCACCCGGCACCAGCGCTCCGTCAGCTGCACCCCAGGAGCCAGGTGGGCTTTGAGTCAAAGGAGGTGACCAGGAGGAAGCAAGGGCCCCAGTGAGGGGTCACAGAAGACAAGCACCTGTGGCCAGGCAGGAGCGGAGCGGCAGCCCAGAGGGGGAGCAGAGAGAGGCCCCAGGTCCTCCATGACGGCTCTATGAATGCAGGGGCAGCTTCTCCGAGGTCTCCGTGCCTCCCTCAGGCTGGGCAGTGGGGAACTTTCTGAGATTATCTGCACTCGGGCATCGCCGCCCCCCTCTGCCCCATGGGTGGTATGAAGGGCATGATCCTCACCTCCACTCACTGAGGCAAGCACATAGTAGGTGTTAATGACACGCGGGCTCCGGCAAGTGCCCACGCCCTTCTCTCCTGTCTGAACACGGCCGGCACGTGCCCCGGCTGAGCCCCGCCTCACCAGAACCCTGGGCTTCTGCCCCGCGCTGCCGTCGCAGGGCGCTCCGGCTGGCCGGGCACGGGTGGCTGCCGCGTCCCTTCTGTCCCTGCGGTCCCTTTCCTTTCATAGTTCTGTCTTAAACTTTTCACCCTCATTAAATTAAGCTCCAGTTTTTGGCAAACCCCATTCCTGGGGGAATTCTTAAAAGGCCATGTAGAGTTAAAATCAAACATTTCTCCTGCAGGTGCTGTGCAGCAGACCCGGTCTGCCGTGAAAGGCCGCCTCCGTCGAGCTTCCCCGCAGCTACGGGGACTTCAGTTTGATATCCCAAATTCCTTCTCAGTGAAAGCCCGGGGGAGGCCGGCTGTGGCTAGCAGGCCTGTCCACTTCCTTCACTACTCGGGTAGAAGCAGCTCATTATAACCCACTCCTTAGCGCGCTTTGAAGGCGAGAGGGAGCGCTCATGCTTTCCGGACCAAAGCCTCTTCCGTGCGTTCAGCCATCGGAGCTTTCTGATGTCCCGGTCTGCGCCTCTCCCGGTGCCCGCCAGAGCAGAGACCATGTGGCTGGGAGAACGGCGCCCGCGTCTTCAAAGGAGCCTGGCTGGCACCGAGCTCGGCCTTCCCTTTCTTCCTAGAGCAGCAGCCTAGCCGCTGAACTGGCTAAACTCACCTGTGTTGCTTACCGTCTTCTGGAACGAGCACACGGGTGGCAAGTGGACATTACCAGTGGCGGTTACTCCGACCAGACTGTGCAGAAATCTGCAGGCGTCTTCGTAGCGCGGGAGCGAGGGTGGCTGCAGTGCAGGTCTGGGCTGCCCACGCAGAGCTCGAGGACTGCTCCTCCTGCCAGTGCTGCTGCTCCCAGCCCCAGTGACCTCGTCCCCGCGGAGACGCCGGCAGGTCTCTTCCTGTGGCTGGAGACAGGTGATTTCATCCACTCGTCGTTTCGCTCGGGACTTTCCGAGCTATGAATGTCGCCTGACATGGTGCTGCGGACAAGGAAGGTGAATACTCTGCAGAACGGGAAAAGGATTCGGTGTAACGTGGATAGGGGGGACGGGGAAGTTCCCAGGGATAGCTCCACACGTGGCCCAAGATTCTGGTGCAGAACCCTGGCCGCCTTCTGTAGACAGGTGGTTTCTGAGCTGTGAGCTCCAGAGCAGGCTCGTCTCGGGCTGGGTCAGGGCTGGGCCCGTGGATGAGGCAAGCGGCCCCAGGCTCGCAGGTCTAGGTGCCCCGGGCTCGCAGGTCTAGGTGCCCAAGGCCTGGGAACAAACCGACCCTCTGGAACTTTCAAAGCCTGAACGAGCAGGCGATCTGTGGGACAGTGCACCTCTCAGGAATGGCATTTGGGACCTGAAGGGCAGGGGGACAGAAGCTATGCTTCAGCTGCTGACAGCCGTGTAGTCGGCGTGAGGGGGGCTTCCCGCGGTGTGCGTGAGGGAGTGTAGGGGAAAGCAATCCTGGTCAGAGCCTGGGCCCTTGTCACAGGCATCTCCTCTGCAAAGCACCGGAGGCACCTGTAAAGTCGCAGCGGCCTCTGTGAGGAGGATGTGCTAATAGGACGCGGTTTGGGTGGCATCGGCTCGTTCCCAGAATGGGTTTCGCATCAAGACAGGCGTCGGAAAGGGGAGCAGGGCTGATTGCTCAACGCTGGCACTTGGCAGAGAGGAGCCAGCTGTTTAGGTGGCCTGGGTATCGCGACTGGACGTGGGTGTCTTGAGCTCCGACTCTCTCCAACGAATGAAGTCATAAAGCCATCCTGCGGGAGTGACACCGTCAGGAGGGGCAGCTCTGCCCTGCCCGGAGCTTGGCAGGGCATCGATTAGCAAATGTTGACTGAGTGTCTGGAACATGCCAGCGCTGTGCCAGGCAGGAGAGGAGACTGGGAATCGGGCACAGCGAGTTCCTCAGGGAGGTGATGACGGGGCCGCAGCCATGGCAGTAGAAGCCCCTGCTGGCAGTTCCGAGTCGTCCTCTAATCTCGCCGGTGTTGATACAGCACTGCACGTCCTGGAGGAGGAAACCGAGGCACGGCCACCCGCACCGGTCCGTCCGAGGTAGTGCCCGATGGCCCAGGACCATTCCGCTGCTCCCTGCTGCCTCGGAAGGGACGGTATTTCACAGACTCAACGAGGCCGAGCGATTCAAAATAGCAAGGTTTTGATAAACGTGAAAGTTGTTTTCTAATCAGCCCAGAAAATAGATGGAGAAACTGAGGCAGGAAGTATTCTCAGCGACTCAGTGTGTCGCTGAGCGAGGAGGACAGCCCTGTGTGCCCACAGGGGTGCCAAGGCCTCGTGGGGACACTGTGGCTTTGCAGGATGCTGCCAGAGCACTTAGTGACTTCCCTCAGCGTGACATCATCACGCATTCCTCGTGGCTCACCTCCTGCCTGGGCTCCTAGAGGAGCAGGGGGCCAAATGTCACCACTTTGCAGGGGTGCGGTCCACCCCCTGGACGCCCGCGTCCTGCAGGATGCTGCCAGAGCACTTAGTGTGACTTCCCTCAGCGTGACATCATCACGCATTCCTCGTGGCTCACCTCCTGCCTGGGCTCCTAGAGGAGCAGGGGGCCAAATGTCACCAGAGGGACCCTCAGCATTGAGAGTAGGGGCTCAGAACAGCCTGCGAGGACGAGCTGCTGCCGGGCTCCCCGCTGCCCTGTCCTTCCCGGCTCCGAGGACGCGCTGGCAGCAGCAGGAAGCGTGTGTGGGCCCGTGTAGTGAGGGGCGTGGCTCCGCCGGAGGAGGACCGGAGACGAGAGCAGGTGTCCAGGGACTGTGGGGAGTCACGCTGCTGCCCCACGAATCCGTCATAGACCGTCTGCGTCCCACCCCCTGAGAGAGTAAGGAGCGAGAGGAGAGAAGCAGCCCAGTGCCAGGCAAAGGTTGGCGGTGTCAGGAGCACCTGGGACGATGCACACAGGGCCACCCAGTGGGCGCCAGCCCTGTGCACTTCAGGCCTCCAGAGCCCGGAGGCAGACCCAGGAGTTGGCTGGCAGAGGTCTCTCCTCCCTCCGTCCCCTCTGTCTCTCCTTCTCCTTCTCCCTCTCTCCCCCTCTGGCTCTGGCCAGCCCCTGACTCAGTCCTTGTTCTTGGAACAGTGGGGAGAAGCCTGAGGGCTGGGAAGCCTGGCCCGAGAGAGCACACAGAGGGCCACGGCCTTCCTCTGTCCCGAGCAAACCTACAGATGTTTCTGGTTCTGTGTGCCCTCGGCCCCAAGGGCCCCGTGGCCCAGGGCCCTGCTGCGAGAGCTCCCTGCTCACCACAGCCTGCTCTGGCATGGCTCACCACAGCCCGCCTCTGCTGGGCTGGGTGCTCAGGCCCCTGATCTCTGGGTGGAGGGACAAGGCAGGTCCGTGACAGCCTCGTCACCTCCAGGATTCAGCCAACTTTGCTGCCCTGGCCCCAGGAGAGATGGAAGAATCCGGAGATGACACCCAGGCCTCCCTGTGGATGCGTCTGAGTGGACCCGGCCTGCAGGGCCCGGGTCATCCCATAGCAGAACCCAGACCGGAGGCTGGAACATGGCGCTGCGGAGGGGCTTCCTGTGTGCAGGAAGGGCTGCTGCATGCTCGTCAGCCTGGGCCCAGGGAGGCAGGGGCGTCACGCCGGCCCACAGGAGCGACAATGACCGTGTCCTTGGAGGATGCTCCCTCTTCCAGGCTCCAAGAGAGGCCCAGGCTCGGCGTCGGCCTCGTTGCCCGTGGTTGCCATCTCTGACCCAGGAGGGCGACTGCTCCCTGAGGAAAGGATGGAGAGCAGACCCGTAATCTGGGTATTGGAGGGGCTCCCGGAGGCAGGATTTACACGCGTTGCTTCGTTGGACCTCACGGTATTTCCATTTTGCAGATGATGAAGTTCAGGCTGACAAGCACTAAGTGATTTTTGCTCAAAGCCACACAGCTCGCAGCCAGACAGGAATCTGGCTCTGGCCTGTTGAACTTCAAAGCTTAGGCTTTTATCTTCGCCCTGCAGACCACGCGACGGCTTCAGTGTAAGATCTGGGCCCTTTTAATGAACGAACGAGGGATCTCTGGCTGGCCACCCTGTCTCCAACCTCTCGTGCACAGGCTGAGAAAGCAAATCTGGTCCCTCAAATCTGCTCCCATGCTGGGCTTCTTCCCCGTGGTGGCGGGCTCATCAGTGAGTGACAGGTAAACAGGCATCCTCGAGCCTGCCCGGTGCCATGCTAGCACCATCGTGCCGAAACAGTCCTGTTCTGGGAAGAAAGCAACCATGTGAAAGACATTAATAGAGCACTCGGAATACGCGGCTGCAGTTGTAGGAGAGGAGCTGCTTAAAAACCACCGCGGCCGCCATGCTGTGAGCGAAGCCGGGTGCCTGGCAGGCGGGAACAGGTGCAGGAAAGCCCATCCACGGTGCGTGCTCAGGAGCTGGGCGAGGGATGAGAAGGGCCCAGTGGCTGTGCACCATGAGAGCAGACGTTCTAGACAGAAGGGGCGCCAAGCGCCAAGGCCCTGCGGCTGGGTGGAGCCTGCCAGAAGACCGTGGAGGACGGGGCAGAGTGGACCCGGGAGAGCCGCGCTGCCCAGCGGGGTCCTGCCCAGAGCTGGCTGTGCCAGGGCACAGGAAGCCTCTGAAGGACCCTCAGCAGAGACCTGGTGTGTGGGGCTAAGTGACATAGTTACGCCTTCACTAGGCCCCGCAGTGTACGGCGAGGGCCGAAAGACTGGAAACCACCGCCCAGTCCAGGAGGGTGCCGAGACGCCGCCGTCCAGCACGGGGTGGACCGGGTGGGAGGAGCGGTCAGGAAGACAGTCGTCAGACAGAGATGGACGGTTACCTGTTAGCGAGAATGCCCATGGGGAGGTCACGCTTGACCATGCACCCTGTTCACGATGGAAAGACAGTTTTGTGTGCTATGGAGACGTGCAGTGGAAATGGAAGTAAAATGTAAGTAAAATGCATAAAGAAAGCATTGTTCTGGTGGAGCGTCCTCTTATCCTTGCACTCCAGCCACCCAGCCGCCCTACCAGGTAGGAGTGTCCTTCTGCATTGTTCTGGACAGACGCGAGGGCAGGAACCCGGGTGAGCCGTGATGTAGCTGGTCCGCTGGGATGCTCACCCAGGCCACCACGATGTCAGTGTTTGTCCCCGCAAAAGCTGCCATTGGCGTCCTCATATGCAGGAGTCCTCTGTGAAGTCGATACCTCGGGATGGACCGTCAGGCCGAGGTGGGTGTCTGCAGCTTTGACAGCGGCTGCCCAACTCCCTTCACAGAGGTACCTCCGTTTCCAGGGTCCCCCGCAGTGTGCTAGGTTTCCTGTCTTTACCAGCTGACCAGGTATCGGGCCGCTGCTTTGTCTGCTGTGGTGCGGAGATCTCCCAGCCGACTACGGACGCAGAGATGAGGGTCTGCGTTCTGGAAGAGGTTTTCCGGTTAGAATCGTGGTCCTGTCACTTACTAGCTCTGCGACCCCAGAAGGTTCAGTAATGGCTCTGAGCTTCAGTTTTCTCTGAGCACAGCATCCATGCCGTGTCTTGTAAGACAACACGAGTTGGGAGAGGCTGAGCGTCCAGACAGTGGCCAGGCTGCACGAGGATGGTGCCCTGGCCAGGCTGCAGAGGTAGGGCTGGGAAGCCAAACCCTGACCTCTGTACCCGTCGGCCCCAAGTGACCAAGATTTAATAAACGAGTTTTAATTTCTAATATCCCACCCTTCCAATTTAGAGAGAAAAAGGCATGGCCTCTTTTACTCCTACGCAAGGTCTCTCTGCGGCTTGGCCCGTCCCCCGCATGCTCGCACCCACCGCCGTGGCTCGGCCCACCCCAGCCTTCCCTCCTCTCCCTCGAGAGTCTCCCACTTCCTGCCGACATCTGAGTCTCTCCACGTGCAGGTGGCGGCGGGGACTTGGCTGCTCCGTCAGCCCTAACCCTGCTGGGTCTCGTTTGGGCGGTCTTCACGACTCCTGCAACAGCGTGTGGAAACACCCACGCCCGCGGTGGTGGCGGGGCTGTAGGGGGGGGGTGGCGGGTCTGTAGGTGGAGTGTACACATCTTTTCTGTCAGCTTCTCTTCCCAGAGGGAAAAGCCTGCTGTGCACACGTCGTGGGATCTCCCAGGGCCGCGGGGCTGCTTGGCCGTGAGCGCGAGGATGGGCGGGCTGAGGAGTCCTGCCCCAACTGCAGGGGAGCCTGGGCGTTGTCGTATGCGGTTTGAGCTCTCCGCCCGGATTTGAACCTGGGGGGAATTAGACAAAGGCTCCATCTCTGCCGGAGCAGGGTCAACACAGACGGCAGTCAGATATGGTGAAGCCCTAGTGAGAGCCGAGGGACGGCCCCAGGTAGTGACAAAGCATTTCCCGCGGGTAAACCGGGGTGAGACTGACTGCAGAGTGTCTTGCGAGGTGGAGGGGATTACTGAGACAGCCCCTAACAGGGCCCTTTGGCAAAGGTTTGTTAAGTCACCCGCACGTCGCTCACGTCTCTTCACCAAGCGCCTGCCTACAGTGAGCCCAGTGCCCGCCCACGACATATGGGATGAGAGCGGGTAGGGCCCGGACTGTCCTCCATTTTACAGGAGAGACGACTAAGACCTGAAGCCATCGGGGACTGGCTCAGGGCATGATGTGGGCACAGAGAGTGTGGTCAAGGGGCCATGTCAGCCTTCTGACTCCAACTCCGAGTCGTCCACGAAGCAGCCAGCTTCTCAGACTCTGCATGTTTGAGCCTCTTTGGGGGACGTTGCCGGGCTCCCAGGTCCTCCTGGAGAACATCTAAAGGCCAGGACGCCGGCAGCTCCGAGTCTGCATGTCTGATATCAGCTCCTGGGGGCCAGCCAAGGGAGGACGGTCTGGGGGGCCTGCCCGTGCCCAGCACTCAGTACCCCTGGCACGTCCGGCTACTCCACGCACACGGTGCCCCCCCCCACACCCCCGCTGGGCCCCTGGCTGCCGCGAGCAGCAGGCGCCGCAG
>NW_006159487.1:1935281-1943962 GCF_000334495.1 Tupaia belangeri chinensis
GGGCCCTTGGCTGCCGTGAGCAGCAGCCGCTGCAGCCCCTCTGGTTCAGGCCCTAATGAGATGGAATTTCGGTTTCGAACTGGGAACGAACGTTGCCTTGCCCAGGCACGACGTGGTCTGAACTGGAGCGGGTGAGCTCATGGAGCTCCGAAGGCGCTCTCGTCGGCCACCTAGGCCTCTTTCCATCCTTCAGCGAGTATGGCTCACGTACCACGCCAAGGGGACGATGCCCAGATGTCTGGCGAATCACCCCATAAATGTTTTGTGAGCACCCAGAGTGTAAGGCCGGGTGTGTGGTCATGCAGGGGAGCAGAGCGAAACCCCAGACTGAGGTGAGCTCAGGGAGAAGTGGCACGTGGTGAGGGCGGCGCAGAGACGGTCAGGGCGTCAGGGCTGCCTGCCTGACACCCCACCCCAGTCCGTGAGGTCAGAGCTGTAGCGCAGCCGCAGCCCACGCCGCCTCGGCCCAGATCGCCCGCTCCCGCTCATGTGCCAGCCCTGGTGGGGAGGCCGAGGCGAGGGGAGCTCAGAGACTCTACCATCCTGCCACCCAGTCCCTGCCCTGACCACCCCTCACTTACCCCAGACCCAGTATTTTTCAGATTTTCTCTTCTCTTCCCTAATTACCCTGCCCAGTTTCTCGGAAACACCCATTTTGGCCCTTAATCCTGTGTAACCTAGCAACTCCTCTTAAGACCCTGGGCGGTGTAGACAGACCGGGCCTGGCATGTCCACACTCTACACTGAGACCTACTGCATTGACTTGACCCGTGGGATGAGGAGGAACTTGGTGTCCCCCACTCCCCATCCACGAGGGGTGTGGCGCTGTTTCATGGCACCCCCTTTGGGGAAGACGTGCAGGGTTTTAGCCAGAACCCCCTGGGGCAGCTCCAGCTAGCCCGACGTGAAGCACTCGTTCCAGCCAGGGCTCGGCAGCCATCAGCGTCCGTCTGCACGGTGGACCGCCCTCGGCCCTGCTCCAGTCAGAGTTAACTGGAAGGTCTTTCATTAAGTGGTTGCTAAGAGCCTCACTTTAAAAATAAACGTAGATAAAGAAGAAAGGAAGTAAAGCAACCTGAAAGTTTTCTCGCAAGGCTCCGTAACTCTAGAACTACGGGAGTGCATTCCTCAGTTACGGGATGTGAGGCGGGGCGAGGTGGGTCTGTAGGCTCCCAACCCTGCCCCTGCAGAGAAGTAGCCAGCTCGAGCCCCGTTCCTCCGCTGCTGGCTACGAGGCTTCGGGGCCTATTGAACAAAGGTGAGGGCAGCCACCACGAAAGACGCGGAGGGGGTTCGATGGTCAGCCCCTAAGGAGCCCCGGAAGGGTGTCCCTGGTGCAGACCTTTAGGCAACACCGGCTGCGCGGTGTCACCGAGACGCCTTCAGCCCTGTTGCCTCGTCGCTGTGTTCGACTCCTTCTGGATTGTTTAGGATGGACGTCATAAAGGGAAGGATGCTGGTTCGGGGCAGGCCCCATCTTACAAACCTTCTTGTAACACATTCACTTAATTCTCACAGCCCCTCAGACGTACACTCTATACCAACGCTGGCAGATGGCAAACCCAATGTTCAGACTCCTCGCTTTCCCAAGGTCTTTGAGCCAAGTGGTAGCGGACACTCAGACGGAAATCTGCCTGGTCAGAGAGCATGGGGCCCTCCCACTTGGAAGTCTTCTCCTGGGTCCGAGGGGTTGCAGGTATTTTTGAGTTATTAAAATGGATTACCTTGAGACCAGCAGACATGTAATGGTTACGTCTCTGGACTCCCACGTAGTCAACTGCAGTTCTAGTCCCAGACCCCATGGCTTAAAACTCACTCTGGGTACGTGTGTGTCCAGGCTCCAAATCCTGAGAGGGGAATGGAGGAGATGGGATTGAAATCAAGCCCTGGGAGATGGTTTCTTGCTTTCTGTCTCTCTGTCTCTCCAGCAAGTACATGTGCCCTATTGCAAAAATCTCTCTAAAATGGATTAGCTGAGAGTCAGGGGGTCACCTGGGGAGAGGGGACACTATTTCTGTGTCCTTGCCAGCCGGTGGCTCTTTAACAACTTCTCTTGGGGAAGCAATTGTTCTTATTTGTTTATCATGACATCCTGGCATGCACTCAGTAGGTATTTGTAATAAGCGAATCCTGGTCTCAGCCAACTGCTGTGGCCTCAGAAGGCTGTGTGGTCCGCCAGCAAGTTCTCTGACTTCAGGACAAAGTCCGTGAGTTCAGGCCTTGATTTTACCATGGTCTTCCCTGTGCGCCTGTGGAAATGCATAACCTTTCAGAGCCTTGAAACCCTCAACAAAAACGAAGAACACTTCAACTTATGGTCTCTACCAGCCAGGATTGTAGTGTGAGGATTAAATTAGACAATTCCATTCAAGATGTATTTTCTAAGACCGTGTTCTGAGCAAGATCAGGCCTGGACAATGACTACAAATGATTGAGCTGTGAAGAAAACGATTTCTACACGAATCAAAGTCAAAGGGCCGTTATCATACGCAGGGCATTATCAGTTTAATACCGAAAACGTTTCACCCCCGAGACCCAGCACTCTCCTGCTGGAGTTTTTCCTCCCCTGTTGAAAATTGAGCACATTCTTTTCCTTGTGACATTCCATCTAAATCAAGTTGTCAGGAAGGTGTAATTTCTTCTAGGTGTGCGTATGAAAATAGATAGGCTGCCTTTTCCTTGGGGTCATTAGCTCTTCCCTATTTTCTGGATCTGTGGTTTGCTGAAAGCAGCAATGGATGACAGTCCCGGCCAGAGCCACGGCTGGGCGTGCTCGGGGCCAGAGCACAGCATGGTCCCGCAGCGGCTCCTAGGATGCCGTGGAACCTTCTCAGGCCTGCAGCACGACCCCGTTACTTCCCCGACCATGTCACATCCCTGTCCTTAAGGCTGGGACATCTCTGAAATCATTGCTAAGACCAAACCCAAGTAAGACAGAATATAGATCAAGAGTTTAAAATTATTACAGACAAAGACTTGGTAAAGATTCACTTCAGTGCCCTCATTTCATGGATCAGGCATTCCAGACCCACCCATCTTCCCCTTTCTCCATGCGTCCATCTGTCCGTTTATCCACCCACCCCTCCATTCCTTGATTTTAGAGAGAGAGAGATTTTTGCTATAGGGCACGTGTGCTTACCAGAGAGAAGCAGAGACAGAAAGCAAGAAATCACTCCCCCCGGGGGAGGGGGATGGCCATGCCACAATCCCTTCTCCATTCTCCTCTTGGGATTTTGGGCACACACGTTCACATGCCTGGCAGGTCTGGGACTAGAACTGCAGTTGGCCATGTGGGAGTCCAATGACATAACCACGATGCCATCTGCTGGTCCACCTCCATACATTTACTCATTCTGTAATCATTAATTCAACCTGTATTTAATGAGCCCAGTTATGTCTTCGTCACTGGGGATAAAAATAGCAAATGAGTTGGAATCTCAAATCTCAGTACCTCGATGATATTTGATTCTCTTTTTAACATGCTTCCTTGTGTTCTAGAGGATCCGGACGGGTGCTTTCTCAGGTTTAATCTCACGTGATTCTGGGACAAAGTCCATGAGTTCAAGCCATGACTTCACCATGGTGCTCCCTGTGCCTGCGCGAGGGCGGAGCTCTTGTTCCTACTTCACAGAGAGAATCAGGAGCTCGGGGAGACCGGCCACACTGTCATGGTCTCGTAAGTATTGGGTGTCAGTCCTGCTCCCCATTTCCAACTGTAAGCTTATGCTTTCATTTTTCTTTTTCTGTTCTTTTGATTTGTCAGAGGGTGCACTTACTCACTGGGCGGGGGAGAGAGAGAGAGAGGGAGGAAGGGAGGGAGGGAGAGGGAGAGAGAGAGAGAGAGAAAGGGGGGAGAGAGAGAGGAAGAGAGAGAGAGGGAGGGAGGGAGGAAGAGGGAGGGGGGAGAGTGAGAGACAGGGAGAGAGAGAGAGGGAGAGAGAGAGAGAGGGAGGGAGGTAGGGGGGAGAGTGAGAGGGAGAAGAGAGAGGGAGAGAGCAAGAGAGAGAGGGAAAAGGGGGGAGAGAGAAAATGGGGGAGAGTTTATTATAGGATGTGTGTGCTTGCTGGAGAGGGGGAGAGAGAGAGAGAGAGAGAGAGGGAGAGAGAGAACACCCTGGGGGTCAGCACGTTGCAATCTCCTTCCCTCAGGGATGTCTCCTTCCTTCCAGGATTCTGGACACACACACAAACACACGTGTATGGTGTGTCTTCCAAGTCATAGGGTCCGGGACTCCAATCTCACTGCGCAGTTGGCCATGTGGGATTCAGCCACCCTAACCACCAGGATACCAGTCAGCCCTAAGCCCACACTTTGATGTGACACAGTGATGTTCCAATGGTCCAGAGAAGTGGCGTGATTACCCGTGAGACCGTAGGGCAGCTCATTACAAGATCCAGGGTCTTCTCACTCAGTTACTATGTGACTACATGTGTTTCCGTGTGTATTTTTCTTAAATGTTTCACTTCTCAGTCAGTTAAGAATTTCTTACTTGGTGGGACCGGCAGTTGGCCTAATGTTGCTGAACTCCCATGTAGTTGACCACGGTTCAAGTCCCGGACCCGGTGGCTTAAACGCACGTGTGCATGCATGCCCAAGATCCCGAGAAGAGAGTGGAGAAGGGATTGTGGCATGGCCATCCCCCCTGGCGGGTGATTTCTCACTTTCCATCTATCTGTCTCTCTCTGTCTTCTTGGCGAGCACACACACCCTATAGCAAAAAGCAAAAACAATATACCCTCTAAAAAAAAAAAAAGAATTTCATACTTGGTACCTGTGCTAAGTCAATAATCTTATTTTTTTTTCCTTTAAATAAACTATTAAACTATTCAAAGTGTTCCTTTGAATGTGGGGGAGTAGAATTTAAAATATATCGAGTTGAAAATGCAGAACTTCTAAACATTCCTACAGGGAATCCCGTAGGACTGGAAAACGACTTCAGGACATCCAGGGCAGCTGTGCTGACACCCTTGAAGAACAGTTACCCTGAGAATTGCAGCCCCATCAACTTCTGGGCAGTCACAGGCAGCCATTCACCTGGCCTGCCACCTCTTCAGAAAGAGGGACCTGATTCTTATAAGAACGCCTGCCTGGACAGAGCGGTGGTTTCCACACCGAGTGTGCTGGGGGTCACAGGCCTTGCTAAATGCACACTGTCATCTCGCACGTCTGAGCGGGGCTTGAGTCTGCATTCCTGAGATCTTTCCAGATGATCCTGGGGTCCTCTGGCCATGGGCCCCGCTGGAGGACTGAACCCGCTAGACCAGCAGGATTCCCCGCTACAACTCTTCGGTGTGGTAGGCAAAGGTCTTCCTCTCAAGACGGTTTTGTATCGAGTGCACTATGGTACTTTCAAGCACAGGCCAGTTACTGAGTACGTCAGCCTCTTTAGGACCATTCCAAAGCGGTAGTGACCATCAACTTGCAAGCAGACCAGGAGCGCATTTCAAATGGCATTCCACAGAGAGGTCCCAGGGGTAGTCTGGCTGGTGCCGTTCCCAGGTCAGAGGGAGAAAATGGGAAAAGAATCCCAACATAAACCAGGTTGGAAAGAAAAAGCATGTCCAAATGAAGCCGACCAATTAAAACCACAGTCAAACTTAAAGAAAGAAACAAGAAGCGAAGTAACACATTCGGGACAGTAAAGTCAGTGAATAAAGGAACGAGCTTACGCAGTGAGACTGGAAGTGTGGAGGGGGCGAGTCGGCGGGGATGAGAGCAGCGCGGACTGGAAGCGTTCCGTCCCTTTCCACAGGCCTTGCCCGGCACGGGGATTTTCCAGACAGCGTTTTAAAGCAGATGTCGGAAAATGAGAGTAGATGTGAAAAGCAGCAACCTCACGCCTGCTCCGACGGTCTCTCCTCTGCTCTTACACCCTTGCGGAAACCGGCTCTGCGTCAGACCCCCCCCCCCCCCCCCCCGTGAGCAGCGTGGCCCACCTGGAAGGTACACGTGTCTGACATGCAAGGCGGAGGACCTAGAGGCCTCCTACGTGCCAATGCAAGCGGGTCGAGGCGTCATGTGTCGAGTCTACTGTAAAACAAAGCTGGCGTTTGTCACGGTGTCTCATCACTGAAGGGGCCCGTGCTCCCGACAGATGGAGCCTGGGAGCAAATGCCCTTCTAGCAGAGGACCGACAGAGCCTGGGAGCAAATGCCCTTCTAACAGAAGACCGACGGAGCCTGGGAGCAAATCCCCTTCTAGCAGAGGACTTTTTTCCCAACGTGCTTCAGTGAGTGGTGATGCGGGGCACATCTGGGAACGGACACAGAAAGCTGAAACTCACGTAATAAGTTTGGGGCCTCAGGCTCAGCAGGTGGCATGGTGGTTAAGGCTCTGGACACTCTCACACGGCCGAGCATGGCTCGAGTCCTGACCTGGTAACTTGCTTCCTCACGCACCTCCCCCCCCTTTGTGTTCTCTCTGGCCAAATTAAAATAAATAAATGAATAAATAAAATTAAACGAATAATTCTTTTTTAAAAGTTTAGGGCCTCTTATAATACTTGTTTTTGAAACATGTGTGAACCCTGTTCTGGGTGCTGTCGGGTTACTGTCTTGGACAGTCAGTGGCCCTGTAGGTTAAGAGCTCAATGACCCCAGTGGCTCTGATGGAACATTTAGGCAATAGGTGTGGAGTGGACTTCTGCCTGCTGCTTCCCATATGCTCAGGGGTTCCTTTGGGTTCTGTCTGGGCCCAGAAGCTCACTCCATGGGTACAACTGGCCGGGTAGCAGGGGGACCAGTCATGCAAGAGGCACATACGCATCCATGATGCCGTCTGAGGCCCACGTGGCTGTTGGGGCTTGCTCTTCAGCAAGAATGCAAACCCCATCCCAGCATTGTCAGCGTCTCAGCCTCTTCCTTCCGACTCACCTGAGGAGGAAGCACTTCTCCTTCCCACGGGGAAGCATAGCTGTTGGTGGACACATCAGGCTACAGGGCCAGATGTTAGGTTGGAGACGGTCCAGAGAGCGGACTGGGTCGGAGTGTGACGTGCTTGCAGTCTCCGAGGGACGGCGGTGGGAGGGTGGGTATGTGGATCTCTGAGCACTCGCTTGCCCCCAGTAGGTCAGCTCCTGTCTTGGGCCTTGTGCCTTTCTTCCCTCTGTTATCCTCACGCTGTCTGAAAATGCCCATTGGGTTCCCCATGTTCTGTTGATGAGCATGGTGACGAGTATGTTGGAACCACAGAAGCTACAAATCGCCGAGTCATCGAGTAATGACAGAACTTGGTACGGGTACTCATGTGGTTTCTTGCCCTGTCCTCCGTCTTTCTTTCCCTTTCTTCTAATTGTGTGTGTACGTGTGTGTGTGTGTGTGTGTGTGTGTGTGTGTGCGTGTGTGATAGGGCACATGCACTCACTAGAGACAGAGGGTAATTAAGAACTCATCCCCAGGGCATGGCCATGCCATCATTCTCCTCCTTGGATTCTGAGCATGCACACACAGCACACAGCATGGTTTTCAAGTTGCTGGGTCCAGGACTTGAACCACAGTTGGCAATATGAGAGTCTAGTCCCTAACTACCATGCCATCTGCTGGCTCCCCTCCCTTCTAATTCTCGGTTCCATCAGAGGATGGGGTGTGAATAAACAGATGTTAAGACACGTCCCTCGCCCATCAGGGACACAGAGACTAGGACTAAGGAGAAAGAAGCAGGTGCGTAGGCCTGGCCCCCAAGGAGCAGGCAGGTACTTACTCATTCCTCGCCTCCGCACTCTGTTCTGGAAATGGGGATGTCTCTCTGGCCACTGCTCCTGCCCACGGCCCTCCTTCCAGCAGCTCTGGGGCTCTCCACTCACTGGCAAAGTTTATTTCTTCCATGAGGCAGATGCAGAGAGAGTGAGAAACAGGCACCTCCAATGGGGTCTTCATGCCTGAGCCACTCCCAGCTCAGCCAGCCCGGATCATGGGCGTGATGTGCCCGGGGAGCAGAGGGAGCTCCAGGGTGTGGACCCGGGACATTCCCATGTGGCCAGCTGTGTTACTGCTGTGGCACCCCCAGCCCCTCTAATACAGGTCCGAACATTCTAAGGAATGGTTCCCTTGTAGTTCTGGTCAACTACAAACCAGGAGAGACGCTACCGCACGTGTGTGGGACTGGAAACCAGCGAACGGCTTACATTGCGCTCTGGTGGGCTCCTGGGTGTCCGCCTGGACTGGACCGCAGCTGGGGACAGGACTCTGCCTCCTGGTGCAGCGACTTGACTTGGCAAACTGCTGTCGCCTCACGCCTAGGTGGGCTCCATCCCACCAGCCCTCTCTGCTCGATCTGGGCATCGTCATCCCGCTATGGACACCAGTCCTGCGCCCTCCGCTCTCACGGGCAGCAGTGTTCTCCCCCTTTCACAGCCGTCACCCACCATGTGACGTCACCCAGGCACCTGTCCGTCACACGCCCAAGTACACCTGTTCATACGCCCAAGTACATCTGTCCGTCTCACATCCAAGTACACCTGTCTGTTGCACGCCCAAGTACACAGCACTGAGAGTGGCTTGGAAGCAGCCCTACCTCTGAGGCCCGCAGGAGTCAGCAGCGGGCAGATGGAGGCTGCCACAGGCCAAGAGCAGGGCCCCCCGGTTGGACTTAGGTGTGGTGTGGGGGAGGAACGCTGCGGATGGGGCAGGAAACGCCCGGGGCTTGTTGGGGCCTCTCGGCGGGCCCTCCGGGGGGTCTTGGC
>NW_006159487.1:1944013-1951656 GCF_000334495.1 Tupaia belangeri chinensis
TGCTGAGAAGAAAGACCAGGGTCTTTCGACAAATTCATGGAAAACGCAACATGAAAAAGCTCCATGTGGATTTCAAAATGTTCTGTACTAAACCGAGCCCAGACATAGATCCCATTTTCCTCCACGCTTCCGAAGTCCCCTGGTCCGCATTGCAGACAAGGGAGCAAAGCAAGCCAGGGGCTGCCCAAGCACTGCAGGGGTGATGCCGCCAGGGGAAGTGCCGGGTGAACCCGCCCGATGGCCGACGGCTAAGGTGGCTGGGGTGGGAAGGGGCCATGTCTCCCTGACTTTCATTTCTGCAAAGGAGAGGACACAGGGGCTGCTCCTGGCACCAGAGAAGTGTCAGAGAATCTGCCAGGCCCCTGGTCACACCCCAGAGATGCAGCCCGACCGCAGGGTCCCAGCCCGAGGTGAGCTATGCCCCGGGGCAGTGGAGTTCTGACCTGGAACAGAGTGGAGCGGCGGCCAGTCTTGCGGTGTGCATCCTGTGAGCCAGGACACTGGCCACAGTGTGGTGTAGCTGGGAAGCAGCTGCTTTGGTTTTGCTCCACAACCCCCCACTGAGCCGTGTGGGCGCTCACTCACACCGGCCGCAGCCCTAAGGACGAGGCTGGGTCAGTGCGGCCCTCGGTTCTCAGCTTGCTGGTGACCTGTGTCCACTGTGCAGGGCAGCAGGAGAGTTGAGTCTGGGACTAGAGACTGCTGGGGTCAGCCCACCCCGTTTGCAGAGCCCCTGGCTCTGGGTAGCCCAAGCACACCTGAGCAGCACTTGGCGGGCCTGAGCACACCGGCCTGCAAGCTGCTGCCCCAGCACCCGGACGTCCTGAGCTGAGGGTGCTGCAGGGCTGGTTGGGGGAGCTTCCCCGCTGCGGGGTCTGCTGCCCCTCTCCTGGACAGAGGAGAATCTTCACTGCTGCCCTGCTCTGGATGTAGCATTGCTGGTCCCGCACCAGCCCAGGCAGGCTATTCCTCTGCTCTTAGGGGCAGAAGCCACTGGGAGAAGCCTTAGCTCATTAACTCTGCCCCATGGGCAGCCGCTCCCCAGAAGAGCTGCAAAGGGATGAAGCAGCTCCCACCTGTGTAGATACCCGAGACCCCCCACCTGCCATGTCGCTGAGGGGCTGGGTCTGCAGGAGGAGGGGAGGACATGAGCTCCTCCGTGGAGGCAAACCCCGGTACATGCGCGAGCTACTCATCCCGCCTCCCCCCTGCACAGCTGTGTCTTCCCACGGTCACCTCACACCTGTGAGCCAGTGCAAAGCTCCTGGCGTACCTGCCCTGCAGTCTATGTGCGGGGAATTCAGGTGGATTTTTGTTTGTTTCTCTAAATGCTCTCTGTCACCTGTCTCTTCAATTACATTGTCAGAGGTTATCCTTATTAAAATGATACATACGGTGTCTAATTATTTCCTGTATGAAAATACGTCTCTATGTCTGTCCGTACATCTGTCCATCTATCAAATGCCCAGCATTTTCTTTTCTTTTTGAGAGAGAGATTTTTGTTATAGGGCACGTGCGCTTGCCAGAAAGACACAGAGAGACAGAAAGCAAGAAATCACCCCCTAGGGGGGTGGTCACGCCGCAATCCCTTCTCCTCCATTCTCCTCTCAGGATCTTGGGCACGCACGCACACGTGCCCGGCGTGAGTTCAAGCCACCTTGTCTGGGACTCGAGCAGCGGTCGACTACATGGGAGTCCAGCGACATAGCCATTACACCATTGCTGGTCTGGTGTCCAGCATTTTTGTCTATTTCTACACACACCAAAAATTCCTGTCCAGGCTTCAGCACTTCCAAGTGAAATCCTCAGAACTGTGGCCTCTGGAACACGGGGGCAGGTCCGCGTCCAATTCCTTACCATAAAATGCCAACCTTCGTCCCTGTCGGCAGGAGCATGCAGAGCGGGTGGCAGCTGCCTGGTTACTCTGTGTTTCCCGGCTGCCGGGCTGTGAGGGCGCTTGGCCCAGCCCCTTCTTGGCGCTCACAGGGCCCAGGGACAGAGCTGCTAGTGTTCCTGTCTGTCCTCTCCTTCTCGTCCTCTTTCATTGGAAGGTGCAGGCCCTCACGGAGAGGCACGGGGGCAGAGAGAACGCACCTCCCAACGGGGTGTGGTCAGGCCACAGTAGTCCCTTCTCCATTTCTCCATCCAGTCGGGATTTGGGGCACGCAACCACACGTGCCTGACACATTCCTCGAGCCACTGGGGCCACGATTTGAACCCTGCCGTTGGCCATGTGGGATCTAGCTCTCTTAACCACCAGGCCACGGCTGGCCCTTGCTACTTCTGTGATGTGAGGAAGGAATGTGGCCTGGAGCACGTGCCTAGGTCACACAGCTGCGTGTGCGTGGCCGCGGCTCAGACCCCGGCGCCAGGATGGCAGGCCTGTTCTCCAGCCAGTGTTCTCTGAGTCCACTGCTGTTCTTGGTGCGAGCCCAGCTTCTCTCCTCTGCTGCTGCTTTTACCATTCCTAGGGAGGGGACTCCAGCGTCACCCCTCCAGCCCCTCCAGGCTTCACGGCAGAGCTTGGAGTAAGGCACTGTGACAGGGGAGAGCACAGCGCGGACAGAGTCAGCGGCTGCAGGGGCCCGGCTCAGCTCTGCTGGCTTGCACAGACAGCGTTGCTTGAACCTAAATCACAGAGGTCCTTATTTTTTTCCTCTCACAGATGTAATTATCACAGATGTTCATTATGAATTCATAATGAGGGTGCAGAGCAGATGGTGCAGACTTAAAATGGCACCCACTGCCAGTGCTTCCCGGTGGGAGGCCTGCCACCGCTCCCCCGGCAGCCCGGCGCTGGGAGCGGGAATCTGCAGAGGCCCTGTGCCTGCCTGCCCTGCGAGGCTCTGGACTGGAGGCCGCGGGGTATGTGCCCGTTAGCAAGCCCTGGAGCTGACTTTTGGACCAGGTGCCCTCCACAACCTTCCACAGCCGTCTCGTCTCCTGAGAACCCGCTCCCGGGCTGCAGAGCTCGGAGCTGGGGTTTATTTCCCAGAGCCCACTCAGGCAGGGGTGGAGCCATCCTGGGGCTGCACTCGAGGTCCCGAGCCCCTCCCCGGGCTCACGCCTGCTCACTCTGGGACTCCGCCTGGTTCTGCTCTGAGCCACCCCCTCTTCGCAGGAGAAGGGCTGCTCTGTCTGCTGTCCGGGCGGAGTAGGGCCCCGGTGGTCTGGCGTTTAAGTCGATGCTAGTAACTACGGACTGGGCGTCTCACGTGTCAGCCCCTCCATCCATGCGGGGTCATGGTATGACTGAAACGCCTTCCGAAAGGAAGAGAGTCGGCGGGAGACCCGTGTGCTCGCCAGTACGGTAGGTTTGTGGACTTACGGCGCAGATCTGAGGGGCGTGCTCCCACCTGCAGCTCGTCAGGGCCCCCACCACGGACCAGGACACGCACTCGCAGTCCCTCTGATGTGCCAGGCTCTTGGAAGGCGCAGTGACAGCAGAGGCTTCCGGAAAGAGGCTAACAGAAGTGCACATGGCAGCCTGGCCACGCCTGGCATGCCCACGTGGGTTTTGGTGCTGGCCCTCAGGTAAGCTGCCGCCATCTGGTCTTTACTTGCTGAATTTCATGAAACCTCTTCTTCTGACTTCAGAGAAATGTTGTAAGATCCACTGGGGAGCAACAGATGGTGTAATGGTTATGTTGTTGGATTCCCATGGAATAGGCCATGCTTCGAGTCCTGGACCCGGCGGCTTCAAACTCACGCCGTGTGCATGTGTGCCCAAAATCCTGAGAGGAGACTGGAGGAGAAGGGACTGTGGCTTGGCCATTCTCCCGTGGGGTGATTGCTTACTTTCTATCTCTGTCTCTTTGGAGAGCACACATACCCTACAGCAAAAATCTCTCTCTCTCTTGAAAAAAAAAAGATCAAATGAGGGAACGTGATGAGAGCTACTGACAAATTCTAAGTGCTGTGTAATATCTATGTTTCTAGAAAATTATGTTAATACAGGTATTGTCAGCCTGGCCCGTGGGTGCCCGGAGCCAGGCAGTTCTGTCAGGGAAGGAGGTCCTGAGCAGCCTAGGGGTTTGACCAGTATACCTGTCCTGGACCCTCCAGGTGCACCTGCACCCTCAGCAGTGATGACCGGAAACGCCTCTGGACCTGGCAGAGGGGCAAGGCTATCTCCAGCCGAGAGCTGGCCGGGAAACCTCGCAGCTTTTCCGGGCTGGAGGTCAGGGACGAGCAGAGGGGGTGCTTTCGGAGATCAGATTCCAGACCCTGTTCCCACCTGTGGAACGACTTTCAAGCACAGGAAGAGGTTCTGGCTGGAGCATTTATTTCAATTATACTTTGTCTTCAGAGAGTGTCAGCTATGAGCTCACCCGTGAGCAAGCCGTCCCCGCCGTGCTGAGAGGCCGGGCAGCGAGTGTGTGGGCCCCCACAGCGAGGCGGGTGCTACAGTAGACTTTGGATCAAGGGGGTTGTCTAGCTAGTGGCCAGGGACGTTAGCAAGTAAAATTCTAGTGGCATGTGGGACCCAGGCTAGGGAGAGGGGTGTCTCGGCAAACGCAGTGCGGAGTGACTTAGGAGGTGACTGAGGACCGAGGTGGTTAGGGAGCCAGTGCTAAAGCCGGCGGGGCTGTAGAGCTGGAGCAGATTCCGCGACGTCCCGATCTGCTCGGCACCAGGCGAATCCACTGCAGTCCGAGGGACCACGGGAGTGCGCCCCGTGACGGCCAGGCTCCCCGTGCCTCCAGTCGCCGTGCCCGAGGGCCTCAGCGGGTCTGCCCATCCCACCCTTAGGTAGGATGTGAGCACTTGGCGGCAGACCTGGCCTGTGTTCCCCTCCCACCGGCTGACGGCGACCTGGGTGTGCCCTGAGCCTGGTCTTCACAGATGTGGATTAGAAATGAGTGTGATGTGGAGATGACCCTGCCGAGCTGCCGTCCACGGCAGATGCACCCCAGAATCGAGTGAAGAAAGGGGACACAGGTGTGGCGGCTCGTGGTCTGACTGCCGCGGGCCTGGGCTGGCGAGAGCAGCCCACGTTTACGGAGGGCCGCCTGCTTGAGAGCACGCTCGGTCTAGCGAGAGTTCCACCCCCTCCACCCCACAGGGCGGTCAGACGTCAGCCGTTTCCCAGGTGAGAAGCTGAGGCTCAGAGAAGAGCTTCCTCCCGAGACGACGCCCGTTGGAACAGGGGACTGGACCTTGAAGGCACAGTTCTTGGCCCACAGCCCCGGCCCTACGTGGGTGCCACGTGTCCCGGCAAGGGCGCGGCACCTGTGCATCCGGCACGGCCTCTCCCGCACACGGTGTGCAGTCACCACTCCTCCTCCCTGTTATCTTGGCTCTGGGTGTTATTTTTGCTCATTAAGAAGGAGGAGGAGGGGTGGGTGGTTTTCAGAGGCTCCCACAGGCATGTGATCAGAAATGAGTGTCTCCACGTGGCTTAGCATGGGGTGACACGCAGCGTGGAGCCTTGCTCATGGCTCTCAGCAAGCATCTAGACACACGATGTGTGTGTGTGTACATAGCATGTACGTGCGTGCATATTTTCATGCTGCACACATGCATGTACATACATGCACATGGTTTTCTGATGATGGAGGGGTGAACTTTATTTCTTCGGACCTTCCTCCCTGGTGTCTCATGAGAATCTCATTTTCCCTGTGAAGTAGGACATTTTCACTAACCTGACCAAGTCCCGCGTGACCTCAGCACACAGAGGCGAACTGGGGCCGTGACAGAGCCTGGAGAAGGGTCTCTGTAGATGGTGCCGGCAGCGCCCCTGCAGATCCCGTTTCACCCCTGCTGCCCAGCGGGAGGATCCCTGACTCCGGGGGGTGTTAAGACCCTGGGCCTTGCCTAGAGGTTCAGGAGGGAACCGAGCCTGGTGAACCTCCGAGAGCCCGGGGTTATCGTCAGCGCCTGTGACAGCTGCCTCGAGCCATTGATTTTTCTCTAGTTACAGAACTTCCCGTCTGGCACGAGGTTTTTCCCCACGAAGTTGTTTGAGTTTTTAGCTGAAATGGACAGTGGGAGAGGCCGTGGTCTAGAGGAAGATGGCGGGGGCCTCGCCGTCCTCCCAAGCATCACCCGACGCTCCTTCTCGCTCCGAGCTGGCATCGGAGGGCGGGCCACGCTGCGCGATGACACTTCCAGTACAGACCTGTTTTCAGGGGCTCGTGACAGCCCGGAGGAAATCGCTCTTCGGGCTGAAATTTCTCATATCCGTTCTCACCTCAGAGGTGACAGTCTTGCTCTGAAAGTCTGGCAGAAAGCTCCGGATCTGTGATCGTGTAAGTCCTCTCGAACGGCCATGGGGTTGGGGCGGGTGAGGGCTTAGGGACTTAACAGGAACGAGGTCCGGGAAGGCCAGGCCCTATCGTGGTGCCGCGCTGCTCACGCCGTGCTGGCACCTCGTGGCAGACTGTGGCCGGGCTGCGTGGGACCTGAGCCTGCGAGTCCCCACAGTTCTGGCTGCAGGGGCTTGGTTGGGGGGACTGTGGCGCGAGACCCCATTGAGGGAGCCTGTTTCCCACGCTCATGAAATAAACTCAGAAACACCCGTTCCAGTACCTTGTACATACCGAGCACTCAGTAAGTAGTCAGAAGAATTCACTTTACTGTCATCACTTATCAACACCAGCCATGGACCACGCTCTTCAAAGTGAGAGTACTTCCGAGATTTCCAACAGGAAGCCCTCAGGGAGTGCCAGCCTGCCCTCTGCACCCACACCATCTGCAGCCAGGAGGCAGCGAACAAACCCAGATTTACAATAGGAGCCAGCAGACCCGCGGGGCCCTGGTGGCAGTGCCCACTCTGGGCCTGCCTGGCAGTGCCTCTGAGCGGGGCGACGGGAGGAAGGGTCCGTGGGAAGTGATCTTCCAGCTCTGTTGGCCTCATTGTGGCAGTGAAAGGTTTGCAGAAAACTATCAGTAGACGCTCCTCCAAACTGGTTTCATTTCATTTCATTTCATTTCATTTTTGATGGCCAGAGGGCACGTGTGCTCCCTGGAGAGAGACAAGAGAGATGGGGAGGGGAGCACGCGGCGATGGACACGTCCTGCCCTTCTCTCTCTATCCTGCCGGGACTTGGGGCATGTTTGCACATGTATGCATTGTGTTTTTTCAGCCACCAGGGCCTCCTGGCCTCGCTCACACCACTGTCAGCCCTGTGGGATCCATGTGGGACCTCCCTGAGCCGCTGGGCGTGGGGCTGGGCTTATTCCGTTTTCAGTTTATTTATTTATGGTAGAGAGCACCCCAATAGGGTCTTGCTGCCATGCACCATCAGCCCCCAGCCCAGCCAGTCCAGGTCGTGGGCAGCGAGACCCCAGGACAGGCCTGGGCCCTGTCCAAGTGTGACCTGCCAGCCACTGCACCGCCCTGTCCCCCACGCTGGTTTCCAAAGATCCTCGAGCCGAGTCAACGTGCCCAGGCCTGGGCAGCAGCGAGCCCTTTCAGCTGCAGTTGGCCTGGGGCGGGGCACGTTCTTCGGAATGGCAGCTGCCCGTGCCCTCACTCCCTGCGAGTGTTGAGAGCAGCACCGTCCCTGCGTGCAGAGTGCCCTGAGGTGGGGATGGACATTTTGGCACTTTTGTGACGATGTCTCCCCACCCATTGATCGTGGCTGGGGCTCGTCTCTCCTCGTGACTCCGCTGTATTGAATTTGAGGTTTGCTCTTCCG
>NW_006159487.1:1951666-1953037 GCF_000334495.1 Tupaia belangeri chinensis
CTCTTCCGAGTAGGCCCAGCCCGGAGGGAGGATGTGGGAAGGGCCAGCGCCAGCCTCGCTTCTCATCCTGTCTGCTGCTTGTGCTCGGCGACGCCAGGAGCCCGCCTGGGCTTGAGCCCGCCTCCGTGCACGCTTGTGTTTGGTCGTTATTGAGCGGCTGTCTCCCTACACAGAGTGCCCATCTGTTTCCCAGTGGATTTGGGTGTTGGAGGGTCTTGGCTTCTGTGGTTAAAGCCAACTCAGGGTCTGAGCAGAGCGCTCTGTGCATTGGGAATTAACCGAAGCTCGTCCTCTTCGTCCCTGACCCACTGTCCCGTTTCAAGCCCGTTTCAGGAGCTGTGATCCAGCGGTGGGAACGCCCGAGCCCATCGGCAGCACCTCGCAGCCCTCTCAGACTTCCTCCGCAGCCCCGTGGCTCCACTGGAAGGTGGCCGAGGGCATAGCCCCTCGCTCATAGCCCAGCAGTGGCGACCTTGGTGCCAGGGCTCTGGTGGAGGGGGCACTGAGGCCTAGTGGATCCGAGACTCTGGCTCACCTTGGAGTGCGGAGATCCCCCCACGACCGTGACTGTTCCGTGCACAGCCGGAGCAGTGCGAGCAAGCTGGCCTTCGGGCTGCACTGGCATCGCTGCCACGAAGCGTCTCTTCCCTTTGTTCTCTGCCAGTCCCACCGTGCGCTCGCTCTCGCTCTCTCACAGTCACGGGGCCAAGGGAGAAGGGAAAGGAGAACGGCACAGATGGGGATGTCTGAACACTCCGAAGGTACAGGGCCCTTCCTCGGCTCCCTGTCCTCCCCTAAGTCCAGCAGAAACGCTGAACACAGCGGGTGACAGATGTGTCGTACGGGAGCAGAACCAGGTGGAATGGCATGGAGGGGGCGCGGCGGGCCGCTCCTTACTCCTCGGGACGGGCTTCACCCTCGCAGGGCAGGCGCTTCTCTGCTCCCTTCTCGCATCTGACCCTGTGCTGTCTCAGGGCTTAACAGCTGTCCTGATGGCTTCTTCACTCCAGGAAGCACCATCCAAAATACAGCAATCAGAACGAATCAGAGAAAATAAATCAATGTCCACAAACAACCGGCCAGTTTTGGCAAGCGCAATTTATTCGTGCGTGCTACAGTTCGCTGGGGACCCTCCTGCCTTGCATCCGCGATGCCCTTGGCTCAGACGCCGCGTGGCGAGTGCCAGGTGGCGGCTGAGATGGGAAGGCAGGCTTTGTTCCATGCAACAGCTTTGCCTCTCCAAAGCCTCTGGCCTCCCTCTGCCTAATCTCAGAGGCTGGCTCTATTCTAGAAATTCTATGCAATTGTTCTAACTCATTGAAGATAGAAATGAACATTCCATCAGCTTTTTGGTGAGGAGAAAGGAGGATC
>NW_006159487.1:1953112-1964435 GCF_000334495.1 Tupaia belangeri chinensis
GGTCCTGCTCATGTGCCTGCAGAGCCCGGTTCAGCTGAAAGACTTCCGTGTCCAGGTCCAGGTTCTGCCCAGGGTTAACTGCACATTTCCCCAAGGACATGGGATCTCCTCTTCCTTGTCCACACTGCGGGCATTTTGTCTCCAATCCCCCTTCCCTACCCGCACGCATCGACTTGGAGAAGGCTCTCTCCTCCCCTCTCCGAGCGTGGCTTGTGCCTGGGAGGGGGAGGCTGAACGCGCTGTGTTGCAGGTGGAGCCCTGGGAGAGATGAGGGAGAGAGGGAGAGGAACGGCGGGAGGCTAGAGAGCAAGGCTGTGGGCGGGGGCACGGCGGCTGCACAGAAGGAAAGCCGTCTGGTACCAGCAAAGGCCCGCAGACCTGCAGACACGGGGTGAGTCATTCTGCTGACCGTGACTAGCGCTCACAGCGTGCCGGCAGAGCTCGGCTTTCATCAGCAGCCGCAGAGCTCCACAAGGCCTGCTCGACCGTGCCTGCTGGCCGCTGTGCCGGGTCAGCAGTGTTAACCACACCCTCTTCCAGCCACTGGAGCACAGGGGCCCATCACGTGGCCCACGAGCCTGGAACTGCCGCTCGGTGGGGAAGAAAGCACCTCCTGCGTCCATGACCGGGGTCCACGCTGTGTCGCTGCAGCGGGGGAGGCGGCCTGCTGAGTGCCCGGTGTGCATTGTGGGTAATTCGTCGCCAGCCTGACATACGAGGCCCAGTGTGTCTCCTCCTTGCCCAGGCCACTGGCCGGCTTGCCACCTCTTATGTGGCCGAGCACGGTGCAGCTTCCTGTTCCAGGTTAACCTGGGATGGACTCTCCGCACTGGCTTGATGAGGCTGGTCACCGTGCCCTCTGTGCTGTCCTGGCCGTACTCACAGGCTTCCTTTCTGCTGGCACCTGCTCCTGGGAACGAGGGAAAGGGCGCTGGAGGAGTGGAAGAGGGATGCGTGAATCCGCTGGGCAGTGCTGCCCCTGCTCTTTCTCGCTCATCCTCCTGGTGGCCCTCGGCAGGCAGCTGCTGCCACGCTTCCCCCGGGGCCCCAGACGGGAAGGAGGAGAGATTAGCTCTCCTTGCATCTAGTGCCAGCGCTGTGTGGTGGATTAGCCTGGCAGACAGACCGGCAGACTTCATCTTCAGGAGCAGGGGCTCTTCCTCAAGGTCACCCACCCACACACGTGCTTCTGGGCTGCTCTGGGAAGTCCCCTCGCCGCCTGCCCACCAGACTCAGCTTGCAGCCGATACCCGGGGCTCTGACTTGGGAGAGTGATTCCCAAACTTCCACTGTTGGTGCTGTGTGCCGGTTTACAGAACACGGCCTGGCCAGGTCCCCCGCAGCACAATGTCAGCTTATTAAATCCTTTCCATACTTGTTTTTTAGGGGACTGCATGATGGCAAATAGCTGTTATAAGTTCAGTATTTTATGTAGAATACATTTTATTTATAACAATACATAATACACTTAAATAAGTGTATTTGTTTTTACAAAGCACTGTTTTATCAGGCAAGAAATGAGGCTTAATGCACTCGAACTTGAAACCTCTTGCAGTGACCCCATAACCTTCAAGGCACTTGGCTCTCATTGGAAACTTCGGCTCTACTGTAAGGCATGGAGAAGTTGGGGTGACTTAGCCTGCAACGGTTCCCTGAAAATAGACTCAACACAGTCCTAGAGGCTTGGACTGTGTGGTTGACTTTCTAACACCTGGTGCACCCCACTTTCTGTGGGGAACATAGAAGCCGTGGCACCCGTGTAGTCCACGTTCCTGGAACCCTCAGGACACCCTTCCACGGGGCCCTTCAGCTGCTGTCACTCTTGGACTTGTTTTGCGTGTCATGTCGCCCGAGGATGGTGAAGTCTTTTGCTGACAGCACCCATGCTTGGACTGCAGAGCTGTGCCAGACAGGTGTGCTCAGGGCGGGTCCACAGCACAGGTGTGGTCGTGGCAGGTCCACAAAGCACAGGTGTGGTTGTGGTGGGTCCATAGTGCACAGGTGTGGTCGTGGTGGGTCCACAGAACACAGGTGTGGTCGCGGCAGGTCTACAAAGCATAGGTGTGGTCGTGGCGGGTCCATAGTGCACAGGCGTGGTCGTGGTAGATCCGTGGTACACAGGTGTGATTGTGACGGATCCACGGTGCGGAGCTGTGCTCGTGGCAGATCCATGGAGCACAGTGCATGGATCCACGGTGCATCACAGTGGTTCCAAATGCATTCTTTGTTTGAACTAGAATTCCCCTTCCCTTGCACTACGAGGTCTAAGAGGCCAACCAGGAGAGCTAGCAGGGCTGGAGCAACCCTGGAAAGTGAGCAGATTGTTGTCCAGACCGAGCAGAGGCTGACGCTCTTGTGGTGGCCATTCCTCGGGCTCTGCTAGGCTGATGAGTTTGCAGATGCACATTTCTGCTCTTGCTATCTGTTTCCTTTGCAAGAGTCACCACGGGTATGATCTTTATGCCCTCTGCTGGGAAAACACAGGCCCAGTGCGAGGTGTGACCGCTCATGGTCACGGCCCCGTAAGTGGTGTGCTGGGGCCTGATGCAGGTTCTGCTCACGGTTCGAGGCACAGCATGGCCCGTTGTCTACTGGGGAGCTCGGGGGTTCTGAGAGAAGCTGCGAAGTAGAACCTGCTGCCCCAGCGTGAGGCTGGCAGTGCGGGTCTTCACCGTGCGTGGAAGACGGAACTGCTGGGAGCTCCGTGCCCAGGACTGGGTCTGAGCTGCACACAGTGCTCACAGCGGTGGCCTTTGGGAGGAACCGGAGGCTGCAGTTTTTGTTGTAAAGGGAACGTCTGTAAACTCAGGGTCAGGAGCTTTTAATCCTAGATTTGTCTGAACTTAATTTTTCAGAAGATGCTCAGCTTCCCCAAACCTCAGTTTCCCTTGCAGTAAATCAAAGCTTCATTCATCCATCCAACAAGAGCCTAGGTCTTGAACTCGCCAGTGATGGGTGGAATTCTCTGCCCTTGAGGGATTCAGTCCAGACCGAGGAATAGGAATGTAGCAGTAATGAGACCACGTGCCGAGTGGAGAATCAGTCCCGAGACACTTGCGTAGATGCCTGGCGAGATCAAGAGAGGGCTTGGAGAAGGCATGGCATTTAACTCAGGTCCTGAAGACCTGCATGGTGCCCAGGCTGGCCGGTGAAATCCGTTTTACCAGTGTGCATGCGTGTGTGCATGTATGTGTGTGCATATATGTGTGCGTGTGCGTATGTGAGTGCATGTGACTGTGCATATGTATGTACATCTGTGTATGTGTGTGTGCATGTAGGTGTGTGTGCATATGTGAGTGCATGTGAGTGCGCACATGTGTGTACGTGTGTGCATGTATGTGTGTGCGCATGTGAGTGCATGTGAGTATGCATGTGTGTATGTATGTGTGTGTGCATGTAGGTGTGTGTGCATATGTGAGTGCATGTGAGTGAGCACATGAGTGTACGTGTGTGCATGTATGTGTGTGCGCATGTGAGTGCATGTGAGTATGCATGTGTGTATGTATGTGTGTGTGCATGTGTGTTTGTGCATATATGTATGTGTGAGTGTCTGCTACACACCAGGTATTATGCCAGCTTTGGGTTCACAACCCTGAGCAGGGCAGCAGGGCTTGGTCTGGGAAGGGACAGAGGCAAGCCCTCCTGGCCACGTTAGGAACCCCAGCTATGTTTGGGAGCCCCCAACCCCCACACACACCAAGGCTGGGCAAGGGCTCCCCCAGTCCCAGTCTTCCACAGCAGTCATGCTTAGACATTCACACGTATGACAAAAATAAAGAGGAATTAAAGTTTGAGTTCATTTTGGTGCTAAAAAGTTTTTTTTTTTGGAGAGATTTTCACTGTAGGGCGCGTGCGCTCGCCAGACAGAGAGAGAGAGACATAGAGACAGAAAGCGAGAAATCACGCCCCAGGGGGGATGGTCACGCCGCAATCCCTTCTCCTCCATTCTCCTCTCGGGATCTTGGGCACGCACGCACACGCGCCTGGCGTGAGTTTTAAGCCACCGGGTCCGGGACATGAACCGCAGTCGACTACGTGGGAGTCCAGCGACATAGCCATTACGCTAACTGCTGGTTCCCGGTGCTAAAAAGTTTTAAAGTGCACGCATCGTGTTGTCGATGACACGTGTTTCCCATGAGCTTCTGGGGGAGCCCTCGTAGTCTGCACGGGACTGACCCTTCCTGCCCGCGCACAGCGACGGCGGGGCCCTCATCTTCCGTGCTCGCCCTCGAGCAGGCGCCCGGCCTAGCCCGATGGTGGGCACTCAGAGGAGCCTCGACGAGCGGTCGTTGAACGGGAATGAAGACACCCATGTGCCCTTTCCCTTCCCTACAAACCGACGCTCGCCCTCTGAAGAAGGACTGGCACTGCCTAAGGAGCAATTGGTCAGCGCCGGCAGTGCCAGTGAAGACACCCGGCCCATGCATGTGCCGACCAGCAGCAATGACGCGGGAGGGATGCAGCCTCCCATCTGAGCTCACCCCGGAGCTCTTCTGAGCCCAGCTGCAGGGAGGCAAGCCGCACCTGCCAGCACTTGATGAAACGATTCTGTGTGTTAAGTGTGGGTGGCCATGTGGGTGACCATGTGGGTGCGGGGGACCGGGCAGGGCAGGAGCCGATGCAGCTGAGGTCGCAGAGGCCTCTGAAACGAAAGCCCGGCGAGAACAACCCCAAGGGACCGCATCAAACCTGGTCAGAGAGCAGGAGCCGGGAGGGGATCTCTGCCTGGTGCACTTCTCTCGGACGTAGACGTTCACGTCCAGCGTGGTGTCTGACCACACACGTTCATAGGCACAGAACTGACAGGGCTCGGCAGCCCTGGCCTTCCAGGGCTGGCGCTGAGCTAATCTGCTCACACGCTCAGCACAGAGAGACCACGTTTGCTGAGCAGGGAGAGATGTCTCTGAAGACCTGAGATGGTGTTCAGAGGGAAGGCACTAATTAGACACGAGGCGGGAGGGTTGGGTTCTCACCCATCTGGGTGCAGACTGACTACATGAGCCGAGCCAGTCACGTCTGCTCCAAGCCTTCGGGCTCTCGTCCTGAGAGTCGGAGGGTTTGGCCTGACCGATTGTTGGGGTCCATCCGGCACTCCGACTGGAACACGCTACTTCTCGGTTTTATAGACAAAGATCCGAGCTCAGTTCATGTCCACTCGGAGAGGGCTGCCAGGCCCTGGCAGCCACGCAGGGCGCTGTTTCCCACCTGCCCGTTTGGACCAATCTCATTGCCTTGTGATTTTAAGTTTTTAAATGTTTAAATGTATCGCCTTCATGAATAAGACAGAGACAGAGACACGGAGAGAGAGGACAGTCCTGATGCCGTGACCCACCGCAACCTCAGGCAACTCTGGTCATGGCCACATGTGTCCTCGCTCATGCATCTGAACCCCTCCCCGTGGTCGGCTGCACCGCCACCTGCTGCCGGGCTCTCCCTCACACTCGCCCTGGTTTGCACGCCCATCCTCCCTCCGGGCTCTCCCTCACACTCGCTCTGGTTTGCACACCCACCCTCCTGCCGGGCTCTCCCTCTCACTCGCCCTGGTTTGCACGCCCATCCTCCCTCCGGGCTCTCCCTCTCACTCGCTCTGGTTTGCACGCCCATCCTCCCGCTGGGCTCTCCCTCTCACTCACCCTGGTTTGCACACCCACCCTCCTGCCGGGCTCTCCCTCACACTCGCCCTGGTTTGCACACCCATCCTCCCTCCAGGCTCTCCTTCTCACTCACCCTGGTTTGCACACCCACCCTCCTGCCGGGCTCTCCCTCTCACTCGCCCTGGTTTGCACGCCCATCCTCCCTCCGGGCTCTCCCTCACACTCGCTCTGGTTTGCACGCCCATCCTCTTGCTGGGCTCTCCCTCTCACTTGCTCTGGTTTGCACGCCCACCCTCCTGCCGGGCTCTCCTTCTCACTCACCCTGGTTTGCACGCCCACCCCTCCTGCCGGGCTCTCCCTCTCACTTGCTCTGGTTTGCACGCCCTCCCCTCCCACCGGGCCACTGTGTGGCTGAGTCTGGTTTTCTTTCTCTCCAGCCTTTGATAAGCCCCTTCCTCAGCTCTCTGAGCAGCGCTTTGGGCAGGTGTGTGCAGCTGAGGCCTGCCCTGGAATACGCACAGGGAGGAGTCAGGACACTGATGCCCTGGAATACGCACAGGGAGGAGTCAGGACACTGATGCCCTGGAATACGCACAGGGAGGAGTCAGGACACTGATGCCCTGGAATACGCACAGGGAGGAGTCAGGACACTGATGCCCTGGAATACGCACAGGGAGGAGTCAGGACACTGATGCCCTGGAATACGCACAGGGAGGAGTCAGGACACTGATGCCCTGGAATACGCACAGGGAGGAGTCAGGACACTGATGCCCTGGAATACGCACAGGGAGGAGTCAGGACACTGATGCCCTGGAATACGCACAGGGAGGAGTCAGGACACTGATGCCCTGGAATACGCACAGGGAGGAGTCAGGACACTGATGCCCTGGAATACGCACAGGGAGGAGTCAGGACACTGATGCCCTGGAATACGCACAGGGAGGAGTCAGGACACTGATGCCCTGGAATACGCACAGGGAGGAGTCAGGACACTGATGCCCTGGAATACGCACAGGGAGGAGTCAGGACACTGATGCCCTGGAATACGCACAGGGAGGAGTCAGGACACTGATGCCCTGGAATACGCACAGGGAGGAGTCAGGACACTGATGCCCTGGAATACGCACAGGGAGGAGTCAGGACACTGATGCCCTGGAATACGCACAGGGAGGAGTCAGGACACTGATGCCCTGGAATACGCACAGGGAGGAGTCAGGACACTGATGCCCTGGAATACGCACAGGGAGGAGTCAGGACACTGATGCCCTGGAATACGCACAGGGAGGAGTCAGGACACTGATGCCCTGGAATACGCACAGGGAGGAGTCAGGACACTGATGCCCTGGAATACGCACAGGGAGGAGTCAGGACACTGATGCCCTGGAATACGCACAGGGAGGAGTCAGGACACTGAGTCCGCACACATGCCAGTCGCCCTCACAGCTGGCCCCATTCTCGGCAGAGCACCGGCCCCCGCAGGATCTCCGCTGTGGTGCCCGCGAAGGTGCCGGCCATGCACCACCCCTGGGTCAGACGTGGGCCAGCTCACCGGTCCAGGCACGCACGCTGCGTGGGTGTCTGCGAGTAGGCTCGGCCGGTGGCCGTCTCAGGAAGAGGCACCCTCTGCTCCGAGTGCGACTGGCAGAGGCGGCATGCCATCCTTCGTGGCCGTGGGAGGGGCACAGCGTTCAGGGAGCTGTGCAGAACCGGAGTCCCTGCGGCCCTGGGCGGGTCAGGCACCAGAGTGCCTGCTCTTGACATTGGGCCTTCTTTTTTCTCGAGCTTCCGTCCAGCCCCAGCTGGGCTGTCCTGCAGTTCAGCTCTCCTCTGTGTTCCTGGGGCCCAGCGGGACTCGGCGACTGACGGGACCCTGGGCTCTGCTCAATGGGCTCCATTTGTTTAACAGACGTGGGCCAGATCCCTGTTCTGTGCCAGCCCTGCTGCGAGAGGCCTCAGCTACAGAAATGAACAAGCCGTGGACTCTGGCCCTTCAGATCTCCCGCCTGCTAGGAGACTCACAAGCAGGCAAGTCTAGTTGAGCTGTGAAGGGGCATCGGGGACTGGGGCCGAGAGGGTGTCTGACTGCCTCCAGCAACCGGGCAGGTTCCTCGGCAGAGGGGCTCGTGAGTGGAGATGGGAGGATCTCCTGCTGACACGCACAGAAAATGAGGTGGGGGTGGTCCCCTGGCAGCACGCACAGGTGGGACAACTGTGTGGATGCGGAGAGAGGACTCGAGATGGCTGCAGTGGTGCCAGGGAGGGGCGGAGGTGGGGACGGGCCGTCGGGACCCCTCGTGGTGCGCTCTGCAGGCCTAGCTGACTGTGGAGGACAGGATGGTGCTGAGGAGGAGGCAGCAAGGTGCCGGTGTGTCCTCTGCCTGTCTGATTCCCAGAACCCTCCAGCACTCAGATGCTGGCAGCAGGGGACACATGCCTGCTGGCCTGGGCTGTGACAGATCACGGTAGAGGGGGAGCAATGACTTCCCTGCAGGCTGGCAGGACTGTCACACACGGGGGCCTGAGAAGCAGAAGCCGGTCTGCCCAAGCCTCTTGCCGTCACCCGCTGGCTGGTAAGGGAGCAGGTCCGACAGCCAGAGCCTCTCCTGGGCCCATCTGAGAGTGGGTAGGGGCGGAGCCGAGGACAGTCCCCTCATTGCGAGAGGAGCTGCGTACACACAGCGGCTTCCCGGAGTACAGGAGGAGGGCATGTAGGCTGCCATGCCCGACAGCACTGCTACTGGGGCAGCCATGCCGAGGCTGGCTCCGTGGGCAGGCTCCAAGGCCGTCTGGGGACCTTCCTGAGGACACTGGGCACACAGTGCACACGACCCGGGCCGGCAGGGCTGGGCAGGACTGCGGCCTGGGATCCTATTGTAGGTGTCACCTCTGTCTCTTGCTCATGAAAGAAATAGATAAACTTGTTTTCATTTAAAAAAAGAAGTGTCGAGCCAACAGGCGGCACAGCGGTTAAGGTGCTGGGTCCACATGGCTGACTCTGCAGTGTGAACCCCACACTCGGCAGCAAGCACGCTGGACACGTGTGCGCCCCAAGTCCTGGAGGGGACGGGGACGAGACTGTGGCGTGGCATCTCCCTGGGGCTGATTTCTCCCTCTCATAGTCTCTCTGGCAAGCACACACACCCTTTGGAACCATAATAATGTTCCGGGCTATCGAAAGTCATGACGTGTTTTTGCACAGTGCCATTTAGACTTGCGAACTCTGACAAAGCACAGATGCCCAATCAGGTTTGACGATGTAACGTTTATTTTCTGTTATTTAGTTTAATATTCACAGAGGCCTAAGAGGTAGGTATTATAGATCTCCATTTTATACACGAGGAAATTGAGTCACAAAATAACTAAATATATTGGGTCGTCTGAAGTCATGACACATTTTTACATCGAAACACAGAGAAAATACACCCTAACTTTCCTGAGGACCCAGTGTGTGTGGGAGTCACCCCACTCGGGTTTTAGACAGCGAGGAGTTGGGTCATGCAGGCTGACGAGGCTGGGTGCCGAGGCCTGTGAGGCCCTACTCCGGGAATGGAAACGGCCTCAGTTTCCCCCGTGGTAGGGGCTGGCCCAGCACACCTGCCCTGCCTACAGACGGCCGTCCTCAGATGCAGGGAGGTGCCGCAGGGACCTGAGAGGGCGGTACCCAGTGCGGAACTCCAACTTGGGGGCGGTTAAGGCACCAGGGAAGAATTTGGTCTGAAAGGGGAGGTGAGGTCCTCTCGCCGTGGACGGAGGACGGGGTCCCTCTGGCCCGGAGGGGTTGCCCTGCCTGCTGCAGGGCTCGAGCCCTCGTGAAGTACTGAATGCGCTGGCACAGGGTGACAGGGCAGGCTGCCAGGACTGCCACTCAGCCTCCCCAGGACAGCTGTTCTGAGGCTCACCCTGCCACAGTCCTGGGAGAACACCCTAACCCCAGCTCGGATCCTGGCCGGCCGATTTCCATTTTAGCTTCTGTTTTCCCCTCACTGTGTCTGTCTCTGAGTGCCTGAACCTCGCTGTTCTGTCTCACGGCTACTGCTATTTTGGATCTGTGAAGTCATTTCTATTCTTAAGTGAGGAAGTGTGGACAGACAGTGAGAGACCAGTCAGGAGCTCCAGCCCCTCCCCGAGAGAGGCCCCAAAGCTGATCCGATCGCCCCACTTAGTGCTCCCAGAGGCCACTGAAGGTGTGCCCCTAATGGCGAGGGGCCACTGTGCCAGCTTTGGGGCCCCTTGTCAGACAGGTGTGTCCTGACACCTTGAGGCTCCTGCCCGTGTCACGATCCGTCCTGTGGGCACGATGGTGCATGGGGTGCAGACCTCCTAAGTCCGGGCACATGACCCCCTGCTGAGCCAGCTGAGCCGAGGTGGACGTCAGCCTCTGCAGCTCCTGACCTAGCTCAGGACCGGGGCTACTGGAGAGCACAGGGACCTGCTGTACCCTGAAGACAGAACCTGGCTCTGCTGTCCCACCAAAGACCCCAGGCTTTGTGGACTGAGCCAAGGCACCTGCTGGGCCCCCTCCCCTTCCTCTCTCCTTTCCGTTCTGGCTGAAATGGGGAAAATGCTTTCCTGTCTTAAAAACACGGGGGGGACCAGCTGTTGGCGTAACGGCTATGTCGCTGGACTCCCACGTAGTCTACCGCAGCTTGAGTCCCGGACCCGGTGGCTTAAACTCACTCCGGGCACATGTGCGTGCGTGCCCAAGATCCTGAGAGGAGAATGAAGGAGAAGGGATTGCGGCGTGGCCATCACCTCCGGGGGATGATTTCTTGCTTTCTGTCTCTCTGTCTCTCTCTATCTCTGTCTTTCTGGCGAGCACACGTGCCCTATAGTGAAAACCTCTTCAAAAATAAATAAATAAATAAATAATAAAACAAACAAACAAACAAAAACTCATGGACCCGGGAGACGGATGGGGGTTGAGAGCACCCACCATTACTGTTCTACTCAGAGGTTATTTTCCACAGAAACTAAATAACGGATCGAAACGGTTTGCTATTCCTTTAAGGCCCTGCCGATGCAGTTGAAAACGTTCTCTCTAGACTCATGACTCCGCCTCAGGTACAGCCCTCTTCCTCCCTCCTCCCCTCCTGGTCTGCAGAATCTCTGCAAGGGGAAGCGCCCTGCTGGCAGGAGTCTGGGCAGCAGCTTCTCTTTCCTCGGCGCGAATGCTGCCAGAGGTTGGAGCATGGACCCCATGGCCCCGTCCACTCCTGTCTGGGGACTGCCTTGCCGCTGCCTGGGTCTCGCCTTGCTACACGGACACCCTGTGAAGAGGACGGACAGCCGCAGCCACGCAGGATCCTGAGACAGCATTAAATAGTTACAGGTCGTTACCTGCTACTAGACCATGAGACTGGGGACCGAGACTCCGAAGTGGGGAAGACAGACTCAGGCCCGAGGCCAGGGCAGTTATTCACCCACGGTACTCGCCTTGGTGGGAGCGTGTTCATCCTTTACCCCAGCCCATCTCATCCCTGCAGGAAAGTGTGAGAAAGGAGGCCATGCCCTGGCCAGCTGCATGTCGCCTGGCTAGTTGGAGACAGGACACCCAGGCCCAGGGCTCCTGTCTCTGCTCTCTTTGCACTCAGGATTTTTGCCAACAAATAAATAAATAAATAAAAAACGGGCTCGATCCAGCTCACTTGGTCCTTTGGGGTGGGCAGCCGCAGGACAGTGGGTACGCAGAGGCCAATCCGAGCGGTGGAGACCGCGCGGAGGAGCAGGAC
>NW_006159487.1:1965006-1967251 GCF_000334495.1 Tupaia belangeri chinensis
GCGGGCTCCGGCGCACTTGGTCGTGGGGGGTGGCCAGCCGCAGGACAGTGGGTACGCAGAGGCCAATCCGAGCGGTGGAGACGGCGCGGAGGAGCAGGACGTGCACCCGGGCCCTGCAGTTCGTGGAGTGAGAGGCCGCTGCCACCGCCGTCCCTCCTCCACGCCCCACAGGAGCTCCCGTCCCAGCCACTGGAGAGCATTCGTTAAGAGTGCGAAGTGGGGCCCGTGGGAGGCCTAGTTGTAGCACTGGACTCCCACACGGCTGACCGCAACTCAAGTGCGAGACCTGGCGGCTTGAAGCTCATGTCGGGAGAGTGTGTGTGCTTCCCCAAAGTCTCAAAAGGAGAAGGAATCGTGGAGTAGCCATACCCGCTGGAGGGTGATCTCTCACTTTCTGTCTATCTCTGGCGAGGGGCATGCACCTAAACAAAAACCTCTCAAAAAAATCAAAGGAGCAAAAAGCAAACAAGAAAGCAGAGAAGTGCACCCTGGGCTCCCCGTACAAACCTCCACAGTGGCCCTAAGTCTCACGGCCTGCACAGCCTCCCCTGGGGACCTCGTGAAGAACCAAGCCCCAAGGCCCCTGCGGATCAGTGGCTGAGGCGGGAAGGTCTCCTCTGGAAAGAGGGGAGGAAGTGGCAAGGGCACGCCTCCTCAGACTCGCAGGCCATCCCAGGGCAGGAGACGCGGCCTGCTGCTTCCCCTGACCTGGAAACCAGCCTCCGGACGTCTCCACAGTGACCATCACCCATCACAGCCAGCCCAGCGCTGGCAGTCCAGGGCTGCTAGGAGTGTGGTGAGGGCTCCTGACCTCCCTGAAGGGCGCAGGGAGGGCTCACGCACTGGGCCTCAGGCTGGGGGACAGAGTGGGGTGGGGGAGCAGCCCTGGGCCCTGTGTCATGTGGCGTTTTCAGTTTTGAACCTTAGAGAGAAGGCTTGCCCACGGAGAAGGGCAAAGTGAAGTCCCCCTAACCTGCTCTGGAGCCCCTGGTCAGCAGGCTGCTGTCGGGGCCCCTGGCCTGGCCCAGGCCAGTGGGAAGGCTAAGCTGTGCTCCTGCAGGTCTGACCTCGTGGCGGGCTCCAGCTGGCAGGACAGCCTGAGCAGACAGCGGCCTGGGACCACGTGGCGTGTGTCCTCCACAGGGCACCCTTCAGGGCCCTCTCAGTCCCTGCAGGGGAGAGAAAGTGGGAGGGCCCTGCAGGGAGGGCGCTGTGGGCGCACCGGAGACCCTCCTCTGCTAAGATCCCAGAGAGCCCCTCTTCCTGGCTGGCAGGCAGCCCATGAGAAGGGGAGCTGTGCACGGCCCCGGCCTCTGCCCTGGCCCAGGTGGGGCTCGGAGAGGCCTGGGCTGGTTGAGCTGCGCTTGGCTGAAGCTAACAGCGGGGACCGGACAGCGGCCTCCACCTTTCAGTGAGGCACGTCCTGTGGAGTGAACCTTGCTGGGCCAGCCTTTGTGGGTGCCACGCCCCTGCCCCAGTGCCCGCGCCCCGACCACGTCACCGCCAGGAGTGGACTCTCCCCGGGAGCTTGAGGACGTTCTCGGAGAATGCGCACTGTGACAAAGCTATGCGGACCTCCACATTGTGTGTGAGAGCAGACTTGCATTTAATTCCATTTTCCCACCAACATCGTGTCTCGTTGCCAGGCCGACTGCCATTCAGGTTCGACTCCCCGGCTGCCGCCGTGAGTCTGCACAGCAGCTGCAGGGGCAGACCTGAGCATTCTGCGGTCCCAGTCCTGGTCCCAGTCCCGGTCCCGGTTCTGGTTCCGGTTCCGGTTCCGGTGGAGCTGCCAGGGCTAGGGAGAACCGGCTTTGGCAGAGGTCACAAAGCCACTGGGTGTGGGAGGCAGGACTCAAACCCCTGACTGGCAGGTTGCAGGTACTCAGCACCCGTAAGAGGCAGTCTCATGGAATCTCGCCCGCCCCCACCTCAACTTTCTAATCTCTCTGTCCCCTGCCCTGTTCCTCTCCCACATGTGTGCACGTGTGCACGGCACGCAGCTGGTCTCCTCGGACTTTCAGACACCGGGCACAATCCCCTTCTTCTCCTTGGCCCTCAGGATGACTTGGAAGGCTCGGGAAGATCTGCGATGCCCGACAATTGACCTGTAGATGCCCACTGGCGTCTGTGTCCTCCCTGGAGAATTGCTTATTCAAGTCCTTTGTTCATGTTTTAATTGGGTTATTTTTATTTATCTTTTGCTGTTTAGTTGAAGGACTTTTTTCAAAAATCATCCAAATAA
>NW_006159487.1:1967520-1971299 GCF_000334495.1 Tupaia belangeri chinensis
CTGCGGGGGTGCGGCTGCGGGAGCCCTGTGGGAGGGGGGTGACCTCGTGTGGTTGAGACCGGTGCTCCCCGAGGTCTGTGAACGACACCACGCCTTTGCTGCTCCGTGCACTTCACATCTGCTGAGAGGAGACATCTGGTGTCCTCACCACGGTTGCAGCGGCACAGCCTTAGGAGGAAGAGACGGGACAGGAGGTGACGGGGTTACCGCCACGTTCATCTTCCAGGGTCCTCACCCAAGCAGCTAGCGCAGGCTCACTCAGACTGGAACACACTCTTCCCCTTCCTTCTTGTGTTCCTGAGGACAGGGTGGCCCCAGCCTGACAATTGTGTCTCAAGAGATGTGAGTTTCAAGGGCAGAGGCTCAACTCGCCTTTTCCTCTAACCACCACGCGGAGGTTCGCACCTCTGGGAATGCTGTTCGTGGTCTAAACCTCCTCAGTTTCCAAGTTCACGTGCATCTTCTCTTTGGAGGCCACATCACTGCGCTGGTGACAACGGGTGAGCCGACAGCAGCAGGTAACATGCAGCTTGGCTGCTGGGAGGAATGGCTTTGTCCTAGCTGACCCTGTCGGTCCCACATCGCTCTGTGCACACGTGTGAGCAAATGACTGTGCCCCTGGCCCGTCGGTCGACGTAGTGCAAAGGTCCAACCTTCCTTATCACCCCACAGTGTTCTCTGGGGGGAAGAAAGCACGTTCACTCCCCTGTGAGATCCATCTTTCCCATATTGAAGGCTGGGCCATTTTCTGGATGGCAGTGAAGCATGGGAGGTTTAATAGCTGCGGGGATGAGGTCATGGGCTGCCCTCGTCCCTGGGCCAGGCCTGGAGGGAGCCCCTCCCTTGTCCCTGGGGGTGGGCTCACTCTGAGGCCTTATGCACAGGGACATTATATGGGACCGTGGTTCTCAGTCGTCCAAGGCTCGGGACAGACTGCGGTTGTGCTGCTAGCGGATCCCACGCCCAGAACGCCCTGCCTCCCCCTGCAGACCTGGCTGTGGGGCTGGCACCACGGCGTTGGCTGGGGATAGGGGTGACTTAGGGTGCTTAGTGGAGGTCAGAGATAACATTCTGTGTTCACCCGGGAGTGAGAACTAGAGAAAGCTTTGGACACTGGGCAGGAGACGGCGGAGGGCCATCGGATGGCACGAGGGTTCAGCTGCAGCTGCTGCTCATGCTGCGCCTCCCGTCTGTGGCCCGGGCCCTCGGCCCTCGGCCCTCCCCAGCCACTCTGAGTACCTCCTGCCTCTCCACACCCCTGCCTCAGCCGTTCACATCCTCTGTCCTCCCTAGAGCATTTGAACCCAACCCCATCATTTAGCTGAGTTCATCTTCATCCAGACACGGGCTAAAAGTCCCTTCCTCTGGGGTGCGCTCCCTGACCAGGATCCTCTCCGCCCCTCCCCAGCATTCATGCTGGGTGCTCCCTGCCATGCCCCATAGCTCCCTGCCCCACAGCTCCCCGCCCTGCCCCACAGCTCCCCGCCCTGTCCCATAGCCCTCCTGCCTAGGACCCGGCATCGACCACGTGTTTCTGCAGTTGCTTGTTCACTGCTGTCCTCCCTCCACAGGAAGGTGGTGCCCTGAAAGCAGAGCCCCTGTCTGTCTGCTCCCTCTCTGTCCCCAGCACCTGGCAGAGGCCGGCCCTCGGTATTAGCAAGCAACAGTCCATCCATCTGTGGAGGTATTTCTTCCCCCACTGGAAGTGAGAGACAGGCGTCCTTCCTGACCAGAAGGTCCGAGGCCAGCACCGTGGGTGACCATGTTGCTGCTCTGCCCGGCTAGTCTCGTTCCCTGAGCTGTGAGTTCCTCGAGGATAGAAACCTCTAGACTTTAGGGACCAGCCGATGGCATAATGTTATAGCCGTGCACGGATCAAGTCCCAGACAGTGGCTTAAAACTCACACTGGGTGCATGTGCATGTATGCCCAAAATCCCGAGAGGAGAACATAGCAGAGGGACTGCAGTGTGGTCATTTCTCGCTCGCTCTCTCTCTTTCTCGCTCTCTCTCTTTGGAGAGCACACATGCCCTATAGCAAAAATCTCTCAAAAACCAACCAACCAAACAAACAATAAAAACCCTGAATGTGACTCCCTCTTCCCTGTCCTTCTCTCTCCAAGGGCTGTCTCCTTCCGCAAACCCAGCCCAGCACCAGGCCTAAGCAGCTGCTCAGTAGACATGAGCTGATTGTAGGTTAGCTGCAGAAAGCAGGGTTAACTCACCTTTAAGAGATGAACACTTTGCTTCAAGCACACCCAGTCTTTGAGACCAGACTCTCCTCCCTTCTAAATGAGAAACGGACTCAGTAGGTCTCGGCTTCGAGCTTTCCCTGCAGAGGGTGAAGCCGCACCTCCTTCGGCAGGGGATGCCTTCTGCAGCCCGTAGCCCCTGGGACTGGAGAGGGATTATGTGGCCACTGGGGGGCTCTTACATTTTTCCATGTAATGCAATTGAAACCTACTCAGTCTGGCTGAATAATTAATGCCGCACGGTGCAAAGCGTGCTCCCGGGTTGCTATCACAAGTTTTTAAAATGCAGAATTTCAAGACCAGACTTAATTTACTGTGTGTTTTGCTTCTTCGACAAAAACACGAGATGAATAATTCCCCCACATCATGGCTTTACATTTCCTCGTAAATAGGGCATCTGTTGACGTAGGTCATTAGGTATGCAATGCGAGCGTGGTTGGGCTCTAACACTCACCCCAAAAGCTAATTTTTTGAAAAGAATGACTCATGAAAATATAGGGACAAGAATCAAGGGAGAAAAGTACGAAGGAAAAACCTGGTAAGGGCAAAAAGTTAAGAGCAAACTTGGCATCTCAGAGAGAGTGGGCTGGCACCAGCGGTTCCATGCTATTTCTTGTGGACCTACTGTGTGCCAAGTGCTATGCCAGCCACTGGGGAGACTCACGGAACCGGGGACAGCCCAGCCCATGGAGGGCCAGGTGCAGTCCTGCCCATCAGCCATCCCAGACCCTTGGCTCTGAGCCTGTCGTGCACTGCTTGCAGGGCTGTGCAGTGAGACTAAACCCTAAGGTCATGATTGCTGGACACCTGTGTGCTTTGAGTGGTTCCAAAAACTTGGCACATGTGTTTTGTCTCTGTTTGATAGTTGTTGAAAGTTAGAGCTGCCTTTATTTTACAGATGAGGAAACCAGGCTAAGTGGGATTAATTGAGCTGCTCACGATCGCTGGAGATGGGATTAAAATCCACGTGTATCCAACATGCAGTCTGACACAGTGTGTGCTTCCAGTCATCAGCTGTGCTCCATAAAGACAGCTCTTGCAATCGGGGCGTTCACGCATAGCACCAGCAATAAGTGTGCCAGCAAGTACTCCCCAAAAAGTCAATAACTGAAGAAAATGCTATGTTGTATTACTCGTCTGCCTAGAGAATTCCGGAAAGGCCTTACGTAGGAATTACAACGGAGACGTGGAGCAGAGGCATGGCCGATCCTGAGATGTGGTGCTGGGTTAGACGCAGACCTTCCATGTGACGGGACCATTTGCTACTGCACAACCATCCATCTTAGCTGACTGCTACACCATGTTAAGGCTTCTTTCAAAGCGTAAGAAAGAGTAATTGTATGTGTGTATGTATTTATGTCTCTTCCACACACACTCTCACAGGAACAGAGCCCAGAACCTGGTCATAAATGCAACAAACCCACTCACACAGGACAAAACCTCCATGCTACCTGCAACCTTCGAACCCTTCTCCTTGGTTTTCTAGGGCTGTTATTAAAAGTTACTTGAAAATGGGCGGCATGAAACAG
>NW_006159487.1:1971512-1973005 GCF_000334495.1 Tupaia belangeri chinensis
ATGCATTCTGCCACATTTCTGGAGGCCACGCGTCTGAAGTCAAGGTGCCGCCATGACCGATTTCCTCTGGAGGCCGAGGAAGGACCCATTTCAGGCCTCCCTGCTGCGTCGGTGGCCTTCGGCTCTCCTTGACATTGCTTGGTCACAGAGGTGCCGCTCTGGTCCCTGCGTCCCTCCTCGCATGGTCTTCCCCTGTGTGTCTCGAGCCGCCCTCTCTGTTCTCCTCGAAGTCATTTGGTTTAGAGTCCACACACGTGAGGGCCTCATCTCAGGGTTTTAACTGGATGACAGTTTTAAAAACTCCGTTTCCAAAGCTCACGCTGCTGAGTGTCAAGGTGAGGATTTAGACTTCCTAGAGGGTGTTGTGTGCTCTCCAGAGAGAGAAAGGACGCGCTCCCGGTGGCGCCTGGTCGTCCCACAATCCTCCTTCATCTTCCCACCCCATCAGGTTAAAGTCAGCAGGGCCAGGATTTGAACCGCTGTCAGCCGTGTGGGACCTGGCTTTCTATGCGCAGCACTGAACTTCTGCGCTTCAGATCTGCCTGAGAGTGTGTCTTTGGGGGCCACATTTTAACCCACCGCAGCCCCTTCTGAGCGCCACCCCCCCAGGGTAATGCTACTCTGTTTGGCCCGATTTCCCCCTTACAGAAATGGAGCCGTACTGTGTACGGTTGTGTGTTTCGCTCCCTTTCCTCAGACTGTGTCTGTGAGACCCACTCAGGTCGCTCCACGTAGCACTGGAAAGTTCCTTGGCCTGGCAATGGTACTTCCTCCTGGGAATGCAACTCAACTTGCCAGTGGGCTGCCGTGGCTTGGGGCGCTCGGCTTCCTGCTGTAACAGACAGGCTTCTCCGGGCGTGTGCGTCCCTGCTGGTGAGCGCACGCAGGCAACCATCCATGAGAGCCCTGGCCAGGCAGAGGGCCCTGCTGTGCAGTCACCGCAGGGGCAGCCAGGCACTGGGAGGGTTGAACAGGTGCACGTGCCCTGACAGACAGCGCACGGGGCCCTGTCTGTGGGCGGTGGTGGCACAGGGCTCGGCCCCGATGTCACACCCCAGGCCCTGCAGTGGCTGGAAGCCCGTCTGGAGGAGGCTGGGTTCAGGGTGGGGGCTTTCTCACAGCCTAAGAGGGGGGTGCCTCTGGCTAGGATCAAAGGCTTTGCACTTGGCTTTTCTGAGCACTCAGTGCTCACTGGGGTTGGGTCCGGGACCTTGGTCTTTAGCCTCTGCCCGAGATTTCTATGCTTGTCCACTGCGCGCAAGATTCGCTCATTGGGTTATTCAGACAATGGTCACGCCGTGCCTCACTCCTGCTTTCTCCTTCCTTTCACATGTTACATATTATCTCACGTGAGTCGCAGAGTTTGCATAGTCTCCAACATGATGTATATAAAACGGATTTCTTAACAGACACTTTATCAAAGCCAAGGTTTATGGTCTGTTATGTTTCCTCCCTTTGCACCTCACACCCGCCCTCCACGTCCCTCCAGCACC
>NW_006159487.1:1973926-1983205 GCF_000334495.1 Tupaia belangeri chinensis
CTCCACGCCCCTCCACCACCCACCCCTCCCATGGTCTCAGGTATACCCTCCCTACTATCACAGCAGAGAGAGAAGAGGCATTTTAAAGGCAGAGAATGATGTTGTGAGACATCCCTTAGGTAGACGGATGGGAGTTGTCAGGAGGAGGATTGGGCCTGAGGGAGGCTCTGGACACATCCCGGGGCCACGGTGAGCGGAAGGCAGGGGCAGAGGGAGGCAGAAGGGCAGGGCTGACAGGTCACAGGGGAGGGACCGTCACAGCCACCTCCAGCCAAGGCGCCTCCAGGCCTCGGCTGGCATTCCCACGCCAACACCTGGACCTGGATGAGGCACGGAGGGGGCCAGCTCTGCTGTCCCGGCTGCACCTGCCAGGGGTCTCTGCTGGGACCAGGAAGAAGCCACGTCAGGAGCATGTGCCTCTCACCCTTGCACACGACCCTGAGGGTACCTGGAATGTGCCTTCTTGTCTCCACACAAGAGTCAGGAAGGAGAGAAAAGTGACCTGGACTCCGCCAATGTCCGCTGAACCCACTGGAATCCAGGTCGGGTGCTAATTTCATCACAAAGGCCTGCAAGGGATGAGGGTGGCCCGGAGGATGGCGCTCTTGATCTGACTAGGGACGTTGGGGAGGGCAATGGCGAACAACCCACCGGGCTTGATGGGTGGGTAGGATTTTGCAGATGGAGCAAAGGCTGGGGAACCGAGGCTGGAGAGCAGCCCTGGTCAAGGTCCTTCCTAGCTCAGGGACAGCGCGTCTGGATCTTGGGGTGGGAAATGAGAACCGACAACCCGAGCGCCGACGTGGGCCCTGCATCGCGCTAGGAATTTGGTGTGTTTTTATTCACCAGCCGTCCTCAACGCGTCAAAGCGGGTCTATTTATTCTGGGCATTTTATAGATAAAAGATTGAGTTTCAGGAGATCAAGGCCCTCAACCTGAGGACTCACAGCACTAAGGAGACAGAGCGGGAATCCTGACCGCAGGGCGTGGGCCTCTGAGAAGGTGTTAGAACTGGCCGGAGGATGCAGCAGCGGGCAGCCTGCTCGGGCCAGGTCCTGGCAGGGTAGATCTTCGTCCTCAGCCTGGGGCTGGCAGGGGAGCTGTTCCCAAGCCCTCCCAGCCATGCACAGAGAGGCAAGAATGCCGCCCCGGGACTTTGAGAAACGGGCTGACATTTAGCGGCTGACATGCAGGGTGAGAGTAGCCCTCCTGACCCCCCGGCTAACCCTTCCCCGGGCTCGGCACCTCTCACTTCCACTCCGTGCCAGGTTCCCCTTTGAAGAAGCGTCAGGTCTCAAGTTCAGCTTAATCCAGCTGCTAGATGTATTATTCATCTCTACGCTTTAATGATGTGATAAGGTTTCTGGGAATAGGAAAGGGCTCATTAAACTGTCATTTGAATATAGATCACACCTAAATTCCAGGGAAGGCAGAGTCTGCCAGCCGGGGACGCGGCCGCCTCCCCACACTGCACTCCACAACCGGCAGGCAGCAAGAAGCCTTTCAAAGACAAGATCCTGGATTAGCACGCGTTCTTGATTTATTCTGCAATTAACGATAACTCACAAACAGAACGAAGGGTCCAGAGACAAGGAGCGAATGCAGGCCAAATGAAGAAGGAGCGGTGTCACCCGTGGTGAGACGTGTATTTTGTCCTGTCTGAGATCAGTGGTCTGATCAGGCAGCTGTCTGAGGGAGGGACAGATGTGGAGGTTTTAATTGACTCGCGTGGTTTAGAACACGTCGTCATCCCTGGCTGCAGAAATTGATTTGAAAATCCAGCTTGTCTGCAGCCTCCCTCCTCATTTGCCTTCATTTTGAGGGAAGCTGGGACTGTGCCCACCCGGATGCATCCCAGCCCACGGGTCGGGTCTGGGCACTGGCATAGTTAGCCTGTGTTAGAAATCACCACGTGGCCCACACAGTGACACTAGTTGCCCATGTGCTGTGCTCCTGGGATGGGGCCATGTGGCAGGCCTAGGCTCAGATCTGGGTCCAGCCTAAAAGCTACCTGAGACCGAGACAGGTGACACGAGTGGCCGTGTCATGAAGGGGCCAGGACCTGGAGACATAGCAGCTTTGGTGGCCGCCTTCCTCTCTGTCATATTCTTAGGGGAGGGAGGGAGGGGATCTAGGGCCTCTGATGGTGAGAACAATGCTTCCCTGATGGGTATGGGTGGGGTGGGGAGGACCAGGGGCACTGGGGACAGAAAACTGTGGAAACACCTTATCGGCAATGTCGAGATGCTTAGCCTTATCGATAATGAGGAGATGGTTCACCTTATCGGTAACCGTGAGATGGTTCACCTTATCGGTAACCGTGAGGTGCTTAGCCTTATCGGTAACCGTGAGATGGTTAACCGGCGTGTTCTTGAGGAAGCAGGTCATCGCACAGGTCTGGCAGTCCAGAAGGAAGGATGTGACCGGAGAGCCCCAACACTGTCACTCATGCTAGAGGGACACGGTGTGTGGGTGGGGCCTAGAGTGATGGGGCAGTCAGTCCGTGACCCTGTTACCTAAGCTATAGGGCAGAAGTGAAAAGGTTTTGTAGACTGGATTAAAGTCTCTGACCCATTGACTTTAAAACAACCCGGTAGAGGGAGTCTCCTGGGTGGGCCTTACTCACTTGCCAGAGAGTCAGACCAGAGCTGGGTGGGTCCGTTCTGTCCACCAAAGCAGCACCAGCGGACTTTCTCCTGGGGTCTTAGAGAAGCAGATCATTGTGCTGTGGAGAGGACCATGTGGCAGGGGACAGAGGGTGGACTTCAGACACAGAGAGCCTTAGCCTGGCTACGGGAACCCAGTTCACCCAACAGCGAGTGAGCTCAGAAGAGGATCCTGCGCTGCTGAGAAGGCAGCCCAGCCAGCACCTCGGCTTCTGCCCAGCAGAGCCCGGGCACGGGGCCCAGCTCGCCTGACTCCTGTGTAGGAGCAGCTGTGCTAACTTGTTGGGCTGCAACAGGTAACTAATTCAAGGGGCATTCCACAGGACCACCGAGCAGACTCTGAGACTATCCTGAAAACAACAACAGAAAGCAAGGGAGAAGGTTCTAGTGAGCAAACAACCAAGAACGAGGGCCCAGTCCCCAGGTGGGGTTACTCGGACTGAGTCTGGAAGCTGAGGCCTGCTTCCCTCTCGGGTGCAGACTTTGCTCTGCGTTTTGAGCAGAGGGCAGGCATGGCTTTGGAGCTTCACAGGGCCCCATTGTGGAAAGGACCAGTGACAAGGACACAATTGCACCATCCCTCAGCTTAGAGAAGTCACCCCTACCTCCAGGCATGGCTGGGGGTCAGAATGGAAAGGAAGGGGTGAGGTGGTGGAATGAAGGCGAACAGCCCACCTGCCTGCTACCTACAGCTCCCGAGGCTGGGTGAGGGCACGAGCTGCCCTGATGGCACAGAGTGGAAGCCCTGTGCAGCTGGGCAAAGACAAGCCTTTTGCCACGAGGCCTTGCTAGGTGCCCCTGATGGAGATGGACTGCAGTCCTCACCAGAAACTTCCCCACAGGCTGGTGCCCACTCCCCAGGAGCCTACTGTCTTTTTGCAGGAGGGAAAAAAATCCCCAAAAGTTGAATTCATATTAAGACCTGAGTGACCTCAATACAGGGTTTGGCATTTAAGAAAGACTGCTGGGTGAGTCCGTTGCTTAATCCACACAAAAATGTCTTTAATGGCAAAATTTCAGCCTCTGTGACACCTGGGTATTGGAAGTCAATTTTCAGATCCCTACAGAGTTCTAATTATTTTACGTGTAAGGATGGCACTAGCAGACGGATTGTCAAACACACACCCAGAACAGCTGTATGGCTAAGGTACGGGTTGAGACAAGGGAAGATCTGTGAGTAGACATGCAGTTAATCCACCTATTGGTTCAACAAAGCTAGCTCCATCATCACAAGCTAAGGACAGGGTAAGCGCGACATTTTTCTAGGCAACATGGAGAATGCAAAGACATAGAAAAGCCCTGCCCTTCAGACAGCCATGAGACCTACACAGACATAGGCCATACAACCGTGTGAGTCCAGCCGTGTGACACGACTCCTCTTACACTAGCTCATGCGTGTAACTATTCAAGGCATATAGGATGAGTTCCATCTTACATGTGCTTTGCTGGGTTCCAGAGAGTTGGAAAAACTTCCCTAAAGTCACATGGACAGAAACAAGGCTCATTTGTCCTCCAGTATAGCACCTTCCATTAATCATGAAGAAGGAGGCATCTGAGTAAACACGTCTCTGAGAGAGAAATAGGCTGTGAAGTGTTAGAGCAATTCTGAGCTGGATATCTGAACTAACAGGGAGAGCTTCAGGGAAAAGCAGCATTAGACTGCATTATATGGAGGAAGAAGGACACTGAGGAGACAAGCTCAGTAAGGATGCAATGGTGGGTGTAAACCAAGAGGGCACCAGGACACCCAGACCTGCCACAGCAGCCGGGATTCATGTAAGAGTCCAGAGGCCAAGTGGAAAGGGGTGGGGGAGGAGGTTCTTCAGATGAAGCAGGTGGATTAGAGTTGGTGCCCTAAACCTGGGGGTGGGGAGGGAGGAAACAACAAGGGAAGTGGGTCCTCATACTCCTGCCAGGACCTCTGATGCCCCACACTGTGGTGCAGCCAGAAGGCAGGAAGGTGCAAGGACCATTGCTGATGATGACAGCCATGATGATGAAGACAATGAAGATGACAACCATGACAATGATGAAATGATGGCGGCGATCAAGATGATGATGATGATGGTGGTGATGATGAAGACAAGGACAACAATGACGCAGACAATAATTACAATGACGGTGGTGGTGGTGATGATGGTGATGAAGACAATGATGATGAAGATGATGGTGACGATGAAGACAATGGTAACACAGACAATGATGATGATGATGGCGGTAGTGGAGATGATGGTGATGAAGACAATGATGAAGAAGATGATGGCGATGATGAAGACAATGATAACGCAGACAATGATGATGCTGACGGCGGTAGTGGAGATGATGGTGATGAAGACGATGATGATGAAGATGATGGTGATGATGAAGACAATGATAACGCAGACAATGATGAGGATGACGGCGGTAGTGGAGATGATGGTGATGAAGACGATGATAAAGATGATGGTGATGATGAAGACAATGATAACGCAGACGATGATGAGGATGACGGCGGTAGTGGAGATGATGGTGATGAAGACAATGATGATGAAGATGATGGCGATGATGAAGACAATGATAACGCAGACGATGATGAGGATGACGGCGATAGTGGAGATGATGGTGATGAAGACAATGATGATGAAGATGATGGCGATGATGAAGACAATGATAACGCAGACAATGATGATGCTGACGGCGGTAGTGGAGATGATGGTGATGAAGACAATGATGATGAAGATGATGGCGCAGACGATGATGAGGATGACGGCGGTAGTGGAGATGATGGTGATGAAGACGATGATAAAGATGATGGTGATGATGAAGACAATGATAACGCAGACGATGATGAGGATGACGGCGGTAGTGGAGATGATGGTGATGAAGACGATGATAAAGATGATGGTGATGATGAAGACAATGATAACGCAGACGATGATGAGGATGACGGCGGTAGTGGAGATGATGGTGATGAAGACGATGATAAAGATGATGGTGATGATGAAGACAATGATAACGCAGACGATGATGAGGATGACGGCGGTGGAGATGATGGTGGTGATGAAGACGATGATAAAGATGATGGTGATGATGAAGACAATGATAACGCAGACAATGATGAGGATGACAGTGGTAGTGGAGATGATGGTGATGAAGACGATGATGATGAAGATGATGGTGATGAAGACGATGATGAAGATGATGGTGATGATGAAGATAATGATAACGCAGACGATGATGATAATGGTGGTGATAGGGATGATGATGAAGATGATGGTGATAATGAAGACAATGACAACATAGAAAATGATGACGATGACGGCGGTGGAGGGGACGATGGTGACATGGCGGTACTGGGTGGGGAGCATGTACCCCGGCATGCAGCCAGCCTGGTCGTGGGTAAATGTGTACAATGGCTCTGTTAGACACGCACTGTCAGCATGTCCCTTTTGGAGGTGAGGGACGGGTGCTGAGAAGTTAAGGGGCTGGTTCAGGACATTGCAACTTGCACATGGCAGGAATAGGTCTGAGAAGACCACAGAGAAGCACCAGAGCTGAGAACCTGCAGTGACGCCCTAGCTGTGAGACTCAGGCTATGGGGGCCTGTGGTCCCCTGTGCATCTGTCACCCTGGAGCCCAGAGGTTGACAAGCAGAAGAGCCTGAGACACCTGATCAATGAACAGTGTTCTGAAAATATCTCTGTGTTCCCTAAAATGAAGGGCACCAGCTCCTCACACTGCTTCAGATCCTCTTTATCTTTTAACCATTTTCCCTTCAAACTTAACTCTGCTGCTTTCTGCACTGAGGATTACCCAAAGGCCAAGTTTGACATTCTTAATCCAACCGTTTCTGAGTTATCTGAGAACAGAAAAGGTACAGAGATAAAAGCTTATGGCATTAACTCTGGAGGCACCAGAGGAGCAGAGCCGGGCAGTTTCCTCCTGGACCCTGCAGACCTGGGAGACACCTGCTGTGCTAGGCAGTACTCAGCGGGCACTTCATGGTCCCTGGGCCCTTGCTTGTTCAGGTTTTTTTTTGTTTTGGTTTGGGATATTTTAAAACTCCCTACAGATAAAGCACTGAGATTTGGGAAAGGTACTTTCCAAAAGGAGCCTAGCTGGAGGGACAGAGCCCATAGGTGGGTATTTACTTGATAGAAAGTCAACTGTCGAGGAGACTAGTAAGAGTTATTTATTTCAAAGTTCATTAACTTATTTCCTCTGAGACAGAGAGAGAGAGAGAGAGAGAGAGAGAAGGAGAGAGGGGGAGGTGTCCCCACAGGGTCTTCATAGTGTGATCTGCCTGCCCTCAGTCAGCCTGGGTAGAGGGCACATGCACGTGTAGGCCAGGTGCTCATGGGAGCCAGGGAGTGAATCCAGGGCTTCCCATGAGGGTCTAGTTATATTAGTGCTGCCTTGACTTCTGGCCCAATAGGATTTCATTTTGCAGGTGTTCAAGTGAGTCCGGGAAAGTACCGGGCCAGGAGGAAGGCCCACTGCCCCAGGGAAACGCCCACGCCTAGACGTAAATCCATTAGGTGTGTGTATCCATTCGACAGTTACTGACGAGCCCCTGTGACGTGCCCAGCACTGTGCTCTGCTCATTGCTAAACTGGCAAGGGACAAATCAGAGCTCGTGTCCTGCCCTCGCGGGGTTAGTACTTTAGCTCACCTACGTAAAAGGAACCACGTTTCCTTTGCGATCGCCTTCTGAATAGCAGCAGAGACTAACCAGGAGGCACCGAAGTCTGTCCACTGGGGCAGGATGCCGTGTTGCTGCAGCCGGTGCTGTGTGAGGTGGCGCACTCGCTGATTGGCTGGACCTGGTCCTGTCATAACATGTGTGCACTGTGGAATGCCATGTTGTGCATGATAAAGGCACGCACTGTTGCCCATCCCTACACATGTAATAATACAACATTCAAACACAGCATCCGCATGCGTGGTAAGAACAGCAGTGGGTTACCACAGCCATACACGGAAACACACATAGAAGCTGACCTCACACGTGAAGGGTGGTTCATTGTTTAGAATTAGCCAAAAGAAAAACTTGTAGTTTCTCGAGTTTTAATAAAGAGAAAATACAGTGCAGACTTCTTATTGAGGATCTTGCAATTGGTTTGGAAAAGAACAGACAATTCAGAACAACATAGTCAAAATCTCTAATTCCCTCTATCAGATTTAAACACAGCTTCTGCCTCCTTGAGGGAGCTGGCTGCATCTGAAAACTTGGCATTAATTGCTGCGCACAGGTAGGCACACATGGAGGCTGCGACTGTAAATGAATCGTATCTTTCCAATAAATGAGGTCTCATCGGGAATATGTCATACAACCAAGTTATAAAAGTGCATTCCTTTAAAATTATATTGCTTTTCACATTTTATTTCTAAGTTTATCTGCATTGCCTGACATCACTCAACCAAAAGCCTGTGATGTCTAAGACACAGTGGCATCTTGGTCCGTGGGTGACACGGTGAAGGAAACAGTCCCTCGTGGCATTGCCTGCAGGGAGTGCCTCTCTAGTGGATGGGCCACGGCCAGGTAGGACACTCCTTAGATGATGACGGGGTTGAAAGTCTCCAGAGAGCAATGAGGCAGGGACTCTGCAATGGACCTGCCCTACCTAGGGTCGTCAGGGAGGCATTAGGGTCAATAAGAATCAGCATTTCAGCCACAAAAGAGGGAGGCCCCCCTGAGAAAGGCCATGGCTGTGGTGGCAGAGCCTGTGGCCAGGTCCAGGAATGTGAGGAATCTACCGCTCCATCCTTACATGGGGATGAAAGAGCAGGAAGAAGCAAGAATAAATATGCATTTTTCCCACTTAGGTAAATGCGTGGATGGATTCCCACTGCGACAGGATAGAGAAAGAGGCGAGGTAAAGGGAAGACAGATTTACAGATTTGATGCTCGGGGTGGGGGGACTTGATGTGTGATGGCTTCTGTTTTCTCAATGACAGGTAAAGTCACTGACCAAATTGCTTTTGTTGAAGAAAATATAATGCTCAAAACCCACTAGCTGCTGCTGCTGCTTCTTCTCCTCCTTCTCCTCCTCCTCCTCCTCCTCCTTCTCCCTCTTCTTTTATGTAGATATTTTGCTATAGAGTGCATGCACTCACTGGACAGAGAAAGAAAATGACAAATCACCCCCCCAAGGGGATGGTCACAGCACAGTTCCTTACCCTCTATTCTCCTTTTGGGACTTTGGGCATGCACACATACATGCCAGTGTGATGTTTCAAGTCGCTAAGTCTGGGACTTGAACCACAGTCGGCCATGTGGGAGTCCAGTGCCTTAGCAACCTTGCCATCTGCTGGCCCCACCATTAGCTTCTTCTTAACTTTCCCTCTCCCCCCAAATTTTCAGGCCTGCACGTGTCATTAAGTGGCTATTTCCGTTTCCCATCTCTTACTAGCCTGGTGGCCCAGGCCCGAGGATGTGGGTATCTGAGTGTGACAGGTACTCAGATGTGTCTCAAGATGCAGATGCCACTGAATCCAGACCCAAGGGGATACACAATGGGGCAGAGTGTGTCAAGTTTATTGGAGAGTCATGGCTTGTCTCCCACTTAGGGTGCTTTGCAAAGTTGCCCTGGGGGAACATGGAACACTGCTTTCTTCCAAGCCAGTTTAGCAA
>NW_006159487.1:1983217-1991274 GCF_000334495.1 Tupaia belangeri chinensis
TTTCCCTGTAATGTCAGCTGCTCCTCCCATAGATCTCAGACAAGTGCCCTCACCTCCAAATGGCCCAGGAGCACTGCACAACTCCTAAGTAGAAGGCAACGGTGTCACCAATGTTTGTGTAGGGACGTGTTCTGTCATAAGGTTATGGGGACAGCAACATTCTAAAGATAAATACAATTCTATTCCTACCTTGTAATTTTCTACCATTATTTGCAGAGCTAGAGACCTACCAGGCAGAAGGAAATGAGAACTCCAGTCTCAGCCATATGCACGTAGAAGAGCTAGGAAGAGCAGCACGTGGAGGAAGAACCCAGCCGAGGAGAAGTAAGTGCTGGTCTGCCGGCGTCCTTCGTTTGTTTATATCTCAGCTGTCCATTGAGCATGTGGCTTGTGCTCAGTGGCCCTAGCTCAGATCCTTGGCATTGGGGATTTAAAACACGGGGCAGAACTGATTAGAGCAGGGGAGCAACAGGGTTAGACTCGGAATGTCGCAGAAACTCGGGCTTACAGGGACAGCCGTGCAGGTGTCAGTGGGTGTGTCGGGGCGTGGCAGTGAGGAGAGGTAGCGGAAGACCTCTTCAGAGGCGGTGAGTCAGTGCTATTGTGTGGTCCCAGCATAGTCTGTACATGAGGAAGAGGATGGACAATGGGAAGGAAGAAGAGGTGAGTGGAGTTAAGGCACAAGAAACAAATGAGAGGTTGCTCCTCCGGAGAGACTTGGCATTCGTAAACGCTATGATGCACACCCCATAAGCCGCCGCCGCCACCAGTCTGACCTCTCTGCAATATGTATCTGCAAACTCTGTGCATCTCACGCTGCAATGTTTTTCTGCTTGGGTGTTCTTTTCTTTCAAAACTATGTTCTATATTGTTTAATTGGGTTCATGAGCACAGCTCAGACAAGAAGTAGTGCTGTCTACCTGGCTGACATCCAACCCTGACTCTCCTTCCTAGTCACTCAGCACCACGGACAGCGGAGCGTCAGCTCAGGGGATCTTCCCGACGTGTGGTGCTGAGAACCAGATCTGGAACCGCACCCAGTGATCCAGGGCAAACTGAAATATGCCTAGGTCAGTCCTCAGATGCCTTAAAATATAATTGATGGGAGAGAAGATGCCAACTTGAACTACCGAGGAGCACTTACAGGAAGCCCTCCAGGCCACGCCAGTCCTGGCCGCTGGAGCTGAAGGCCAAGCGCGTAGACTCGCTCTGTGTTGGCACGGCCACCTTGAGGGCTTGCTGCGTGCTCTGTGCGCCATGGTGGTGCAAAGGGCAGGGTGGCCCAGGTGCGGGAGGTGGGGCGGACCGAGGGACGGCGACTCGGGACCCCAGTGTGAGTGTAGCACACCAGGCTCAGGAAGCCCTGGGAAGCTGACGACTGCGTAGTGGGGAGACTGGGATCCATTTGTTTCCCGACTCAGAATCAACATTCATAGAAAGATTAAAATAAAAAAAGGACTTAGTTTCTTTGGCAAACCAATAACAGGCTTTAGGATTTTGCTTTAAACATTTTGAATAATCCTATTAGCAGCTTAGAAAAACGAGGTTATTTTAATGACAGAGTATATATATCTATATATTTCCGATACACCAGTGTCTGGAGGAGATTATCCACACCAGCTGAAGTCCACCCTCTTTGTCACCAGGCTCGGAGAGGCCGGGGGGAGGCTGCTCTCGTGGGGCTGCGTCTGCCGGCCAGCGCATAGACTATTCCCTCTGGCGTCGGTCAGCCCAAGCCCAGACGGGCAGCGCGGTGCTGGGGCCAGAACCAAACGCGAAGACTCCAGTGTATGTCTGTGTTCCGACACGCCACCCGCAAAACAGGAACACGGCGTTCACATCTGGGCTGTTGTGGAAATTAAATGAGAATACGACAGTGTAAACCAAAGTCAGGGTCAACACCACTGGCTCCTTCCTTCCTCCTCTCCTCCTCCTTCTCCTTCTTTTCATCTTTCTCTTTTTTCATTGTTCCTTTCTCACAAGTGAGAGACAGAGATGGGCACTCTCGACAAGGCCTAGTCACAGCGTGATCCACTTCCCTAGGGCTGCAGCTCATCCGGGTCTGGGCGCGTGCCTGCTGTCTCAGAGTGCTCAGGCTCCGAACCTGTGGTCGGCCGCGTGGCCTCCAGTGCTGCGTTTCTGTACCATCCCCTGCAGCCAGGCTGGGTCACAGACCACTATGCCGGCTGTTACTTACCCAGACTGGCACGGTGTGGGTGTGCCCAGTGTCTGAGAATGTATTTTCTAGTAATCTTGGTCCGGTCTTGACGTGGATCAGGTGGGTCCGTTTCTCAGCCCACGCGCAGCACAGCCGGGAGGTAGAGTGCACGAAGACCTGCTCCGTGTGGCCATCCAGCCTCAGGGTTGACCAAAGAGGGTCATGGTTTCGACGACAGCGTGTCGGTGTGACAATATGCCAGTGCTGTATGTGAACATGCATACTCGATTTTTAAGGAAAGGATTTTCCTTCTACAAGACTGGATTTTCTTAGCAACCCTTTTCTTGTTACCAGTCACTTCTTTGCAGTTTCAGGAGTTGTCTCACCCCTGGGCGAAAGAAGCAGTGAAGGGTCTTCAGGAAAAATGCACACACGGAAAAACTGCATGGGTTTCAACAATGCCTGTGCCAGAATCAACGTGGACTTTAATTCCAGTTCCCATGAACTTTTGAAGCCCTACACATGCATGCCTGGGCAAGGCCTGGGTTTGTTCCAGAGCCTTCCTTTCTATCTGCCTGATCTGGTTCCTTGCAGGGCTCAAACTTGCTTTCTGCCGGAAACATTTCTTCTGGAAGTGTGATGACTCATGCCCCAGGGGGATGCCCCAGCCTTGGCAGAGGTCAGCAGAGGACAGCGCCTCAGAGGAGCAGTTGGTCAGGTGTCCTAACTAGAAACTCCATTTAGAATTTGCAGAGATAAAAGCCGTTTGCTACCAAAATTCCTTTAGATTTTGCAAAGGATAGGTCTTAGGTTTCTGAGATACGTGAGGTGGGATCATCGAAAAGTTCATAGAAAAAGAAATACGTCTCTCTCTCATGCACACACATGCATGTCCCGGAACAGCTGTGTGATAAACACATTAATGAGATAGGGAAGGCCCGTGGCTGTCGGCATATTCCCGCCTCCTTCATTCAACAATGTGGGCAGGTGATTTGTAAGACATTATGCAAAGACTATGCACGGATTCCAGATGTTTCTGCATCAAGATGAACTCATGTCTCAATTCAGTTTCCCCAAGAACTTATTAGAGTCCTCCGTGTTTTCCTCACTAATCATCTCCGTTGCCCGTTCCCCATCTGTTTTGATTGGTAAGACGAGGAGGGCTGGGGAGTACTAACTCAGACTTCAGCGAATCTCTTTCCAGGCATGTGCAGGCATTGTCTTGATTCTTGGGAAAATCAGAGCACTGTGAAGACAGCCTAGAATTTCACTTCCTCGCAAGGGTCAGGCGAGGCTAGTGGCTGTGGACGAGGTTGGAGAAAGTGACCTGTGAGCAGCCTTACACAGTCATACCCGCTGTGGGGAAGAGCTGGCTGGACCCACGGAGCGAGGGTGAGCACCGAGGAGGGGTCCCTGCAGAGGACGGAGGAGCGGGACAGTCACGCAGAAGAGGAAGAGTGAGAAGCATGGCCCCATGAAGGGAGGAGGAAGGGCAGCGAAGAGGAGAGCATCACGGGACACCAGGTGAGTCTTGTGGAAGGTTCTGGAAGCTACACGCAGCTCCTCTTGGAGTTTACAAGATCGCTGCCGGCTGAAACATTAAGTGATTATTTTTATACTCTTCAAATGTGATCATCCTTAAACCAAATCCCCTGAAAACTGGATAACCATAGCAACCCGGCAGAGTGCGTACCGTCTGCAGGGCAGAGGCTGTGCGGTGGCTGGAGGGCTGCGAGATCGATGGAGAGTTCCAGACTCGGCTCTGAAGCAGAGGGCCCCAGTCCAAGCTGAGCAAGTCCCAGCGCACCAGGAGGAACTGGAGTCTGAGCCTCGGGTCTGGCCACACAGTGACCACCCGGCTGGGGGTCCCGGGGAGAAACAGAACGTGCGACCCCAGGGAGGGGGCCGTGGCGCCACACTTCCCATGCCGGCCGGCCGCAGGGTTCACCACTCTGCACCGCACTGACGGCAAATGCACCAGTGAGCAGAGCGTCTGTTACTCCTGCCTGGGCAGAAACCAAACAGCAGCAGTAACGCCGAAGATTCAGTGTGGGAGCAGCCTACAAAACGCAGGCTGTAACCTCCTGGTATTGATTGAGTGCACCTGTCCGTCTTCATGTTAAACTGAGTTTGATTGCTGGCAAGTTTATAGGATTATGGGTTTAATTGGATGCCTGTGTTTTACTAGATGTAAGTGGAATTTATGGCTGTGGGGCTTGTAGTGCCAAGTTTACCTCAGCCACGGCCTCCCAGCCGAGGAGGCCGAGGGGGCCGAGGGGGCCGAGGGGGCCGAGGGGGCCGAGGGCCTGGGAGCCAATCGGGCTGAGCTCAGGAGCTCATGTGCCAGGAGGTGCCTCTGGGGCAGTCTTCAGGCTGGATCACATGGAGAACAGATGACCCAGGCGGCAGGAAAGCGCTGCAGCCAGCCTTCCTCCGCTGCCCTTCCCTGCCCCCCCTAGTGCTGAAACGACCTGGTAACAGCATCCTGGAGAAGGCGTGGACACGCATTTACTGAGAGGTCCTCATGCACAGGGCACTGCTCGGTAGGCTGGCTGGCTGTGCCCCCTGGGCTGCCACCCTGCAGGTGGGGGTTAGGAAGTTAGAGGTTCAGGGAAACCTTACTCCTCGGGGCCAGGGGCGGTGCTCCATCACTCACCTCCTTCCCACTGAGGACGTGTGAAGTAGACTGATGTCCTTGTTTGCTTTTGCAAAGTGCGAGCGCTCCTGCTCACTCGGGGTCAGAGCACCGGTCTCTCCACCAGCGCGACCTTCGGTCATCACGCCGTGGTGGAGGACCCACCACGTGCCATTCCTGGGCTGTCAGGTAAGAGTCGGGGGTCCTCGTTTCCTTTCTGTTATAGACGAGAAAACTAAAGCCCAGAAAGACCAACTTACTGCATATCGGCCGCACCGAGCACGCAGGACAGGAACTCAGACACCCGATTCCATTTTCAGAAAGAACCTGGTCAGCTGGCAGGAGGGTCGGCGAACCAGCTGAGAAAACCAATGGAGAGACCCCCATGAAAAGATGCATTTCCTTGAGCCTCTATTTGGCTGCTCAGAAAATCCAAGTGCTCATTTCCCAGTTTTAATTGGTTTGGGACAGTTTTACTTATAAAATGAAATGGCCTCTAGGAAAGAGAGATTTTCATAAATCTCTTGATGCATAGACCACACAACGGGGCAGTGGTGAGAGTTAATCCGCTCTTTATTTCTGAGGGCAGTGCTTGCTTCAAAGAGGTCTAGGTCTAGTTCTTTGGGTGGGGTCCAGACTGAAGCTGCAAAAAAACCCCCACCATTATGGAACAATTCAACAAGATAAAAACAGTAGCCACTAAAATGCTACATATGTCCAAGGTACCCTGGGTGTTCTTCGCCTAATGGTTGAGAGAGCCAGATCCCACGTGGCCAGCTGTGGTTTGAATCCCAGCCCTGGCAGCTTGAATGACAAGCCAGGGCCATGTGCATGAGCCTGAAATCCCCAGGATGGAGAAATGGAGAGTTCTGTCATGGCCATGCTCCAGTGGGAGGTGGACTCTCTCTGCATGTCTCTCCACCTCGCTCTGATGAGTACACATGGCTCTAACAAAGAAGGTTCTTCAGCACCCATTTCATGGATAGGAGAACTGGACGCCAGCGCAGAGACATGATGTCATTTGCCATCGACACCCAACTCCCACGGGCAGAGCTCAGATTCCAGCTGGCTTAATCCAATCGAGGACCCATGCCTTTAATCGCTGTGCCCCCTGCGTTTAGGGGTACGTGGAGATGGTGCCACTGCTTTAGAAATGCACGGATGAGGGAACCAGCAGTTAGCGTAATGGCTATGTCGCTGGACTCCCACGTCGTCGACCGCGGTTCATGTCCCGGCCCCGGTGGCTTAAAGCCCACGCCGGGCGCGTGTGCGTGCGTGCCCAAGTTCCCGAGAGGAGAATGGAGGAGAAGGGATTGCGGCGTGACCATCCCCCCTGGGGGGTGATTTCTCACTTTCTGACTCTATGTCTCTCTCTCTGTCTGTCTGGCGAGCGCACGCGCCCTACAGTGAAAATCTCTCCAAAAAAAAAAAAAAAAAAAAATAGAAATGCACGGATGACATGCGGTTTTGAGAGGACGTAAACGGCACACTGGCCTGTGGACCGGAACCAGCATGCTGGAGGACACGGCGTCGCTGTGCAATCGGGGTGCGTGAAGCCGGGAAGCCCATGCCTGCCGTCCGGGAGCAGACTGGCTAACTGGCAGCAGAGCCGTGGCAGGCGCCTGTGCGGGAGGAGCATGGTGAGGGCTGCTGCCCCATGTGCTGTGATGTCACCCCACTGATGCCAAGGGGGCTGCTGAGGCCACGCGCGTGGAGTAGGGGGTACTGAACCGGAAGTATGCAGTGCCATGCAGAATCAGCCAGCTTGGGTGAGAGGCTGGGCTCGGGGCTCCGTTTAGGTGCTGGGTTTGAACTGTGCCTCATTTACGGAGACATCTGGGAGCACGTTGGCCGCTCCAAACTGTAAACTGAGAGGAAAAAGGCAGGAGTGGAACCCTGCATTTGCTGGGGACTGCAATGGCACCACTGGAAGGGGCTTAGGAAAGGGAGGGGGTCTCACGGGACCAGGCGATAAAGTGCATCACGAGGCTCTTCTGAGAGAGGGAATGGAGGGAGGGAGGTAAGAGAACGAGACTCACGTGGGTAAAATTTGATGAGAGAGAGGCCGATCAAAGGCTTCAGGTTCTCTAGAAAAGTCGGGATGAGAACTAAGAACAATTTGTTCAGCCCCACGATTTAGAGGTCCCTGGCACTCTTGGGAGGACCATCTTGCAAAGCTGAAAGTGAGGACAGGGAGGGCCTGACTGCAGCTGTCTGTGGAGGTGGGCACCCTCTGTGGGGTAGGGCGACGACTTAGCAAGAGCGAGGTCAGCGAGGTCAGGCGGACAGCACAGGTTAGAGCGAAGGACAGAGGCGTGTTTGTGAATGGAGCAACGCGGGGAAGGCGGGGAAGGCGGGGCAGGCGGGGCGACTGGCTTGGAAATGGAGAGTGGGGCTGGGCAGGAAGAGCTCTTCGAGGAGAGCCCAGCAGGGGCAGAAGAAATAGAACTCGTCGGGCAGCTTCTCAGGACCAGGATGTGCATGGGTGGGAGACAGAGGTGATGAGGTGTCAGGGGAAATGAAAGGCCAGCTGGAGTCAATGAAATCTTGTGATTCATGAAAATGAAGTATTTTCTCATGACATCGCCCAGCGGCACTTCCCAGTCGTGGAGGGTGAGTGGGAGAGTGAAGGGTGGCCCTCGTCTACTCTGGAGCTGCGGGCCAGTCCCTGCCTTGACACAGGGGCCTTGAGAGGAGCTCCTGTGCTCAGCGCGTTCATGGCTCCGAGGGTCACTGCGGGCACTCGCTCGGCCAGTGGTCGTCGCAGTGGGGCCTTCTGGTTCTGTCTGCGCTCTCGCCCGACCTTGCCCTGCTGCTGGGAGGGCCCCATGGGACTCCTGCCCTGGTAACCAGGTCCAGAGCCACGACCTACACAAACCTCCCTTCTCTGTGAGTCACCTAGTCCGTGGGGTGCAGTTACAGCACAGAACAAGGAATGCTCCCCAAAGTTGAGGACGGTCAGGGAGAAATTGGCACGGACACTGAGGCATGGAGGAGGGCGGGGAAGGACTCAGTGCCATGCTGTCAGCAGGGAGAGGAGCGGCTGAGGACAGAGGTGATGAGCTGCAGGGGTGGAGGAGCGGCTGAGGAAGGAGGTGATGAGCTGCAGGGGTGGAGGAGCGGCTGAGGACGGAGGTGATGAGCTGCAGGGGTGGAGGAGCGGCTGAGGAAGGAGGTGATGAGCTGCAGGAGTGGAGGAGCGGCTGAGGAAGGAGGGGATGAGCTGCAGGGGTGGAGGAGCGGCTGGGGGAGGGGGGGAGGGGC
>NW_006159487.1:1991879-2001515 GCF_000334495.1 Tupaia belangeri chinensis
GAGCGGCAGGGGGGGAGGAGCAGCTGAGGATGGAGGTGATGAGCGGGGAGAGGAGCGGCTGCTCACAGCGCAGTCAGTCCCTGCCTGACACAGAGCTGTCGCGAGACCGAGAGAAATGATTCCCAGGCACCATCTAGGGCCAGCGACCAACATTGTGTTTCAATAGCTCATTGTCTTTATCAAAGCTAGTTTCCAACCAAGGATAGTACCTCATCTAAAAAAAAACCTCTCTCTCTCAGTTTAAGGACAGTGCCAAAACGATCTTCTGGGGGCCGGCAGGTGGCGTGGCAGCTGAGGCTCGGGACCAGGCATGGCTGACCTGGGTTCCACGTCTGGACCTGCAGCTCTCTCGCGTTCTCTTTCTCTGTCTAGTGAGTGCACATGTCTGACGGCATACTGAAATAATAATCAATAAAATTAAATAAATAATTCTTTGAAAAATAAGTCTTTGGTATCATATGTAAAATTGCATTATTCTTTGTTTGCCCAAGAGCTGACTTTCAGGGACGATCTGAACAGCTCCAAGGCTTTCGGAGCCGCCTCTGCAGCCAGCCTTGTCTGACACGGTGCGTGATGGGTGGTCCCTCGCTCACTCACGGGCCGGGCCTTAGCATGTTCTCGCCGAGGCTGCTGGGTGCTGGGCCCTTAAACGTGAGTGAGACAGAAACAATGCAGACAAGACGGAACCAGAAAAAAACAAACAAGATCTTGCCTCCCCTCTCTATCAGGCCTGTAGACTGCAGCTCCACGGGACGGCAAAGGCAGGCAGCCACATGACCGATGGCGCTTAGCAGGGTGGTGGGATCAGGGCCTGTGAGGTCCCCATGAGGAGTCGTCTGGCGGTCGCGGATGGAGCCCCGCCTGCAGGGGAGCCCCACACAGCACCTCCCAGACACAGCAGCACGTGCTGAGGAAGTCCCAGCGCCTCGGCAGCTCGGCGGGCTGGCCCTCTGCCCGGTCCCCCTGTCCCAGGTCTGCGGTGGACCCTGACCTCCGCTCTCTGGGGTGGCCCTCGGGCACAGGTCATGGCTGCAACTAGCATGTTGGCACCTGTTGTCTCACAAAGCGCAGCCTAGACCATGCCCGCTGGCCTCCTGGCCAGACTCAGGGCCTGCACTGGCTCCCCGGCTCCTCCTGGGAAGTGCAGGGCTGATGGCTCCCAGGACTCCGCCATGTTGGACAAATCACCGTGCTCACCAGGGAGGCCAGGGAGCCTGGCTCATTTGCATGGATCTCAGCAGTGGCTCTCTGACCCCAGGGCTGTTAGAAGTACTCATTAGATCCTCTTTAATTAAATATGTAACACGCATCGCACCATCAAACCCAGGAAAAGAGAAAAAAGATAGGAAAAATACAAATCTAACAACGGCTCCTAATTAAAAGCAGGCTGCCTTTGCCTCAGAGCAAGCCGGGGACAACGCTTTCATCCTGGACACAGCCCAGAACCCCTGGTGCCACAGCCGGGGGTAGGGACGGGAGACTTTGGATGTGCTGAGGGGCTGAGCGTCGGTGGGTGGCAGGGCACTCCCTAACTGGTGGGGGACATCTATTTTCAGCTCCCAATATGAGATCCAAGGTGAGGATGAGCTTTCCTTTCAGCCCTCTTGTCAAATGCGCATAGGCTGAATCTGTGGGTGCTCCAGTAAACAGAGTGTGTGCGCGAGGTGATGGGCGGAGGAGCGGAGGAGCGACACCTCAGGAAATGAGCCTTGGGCACCAGGTCTTCACAGGGCCGGCAGGAGGTGGAGGAGGAGCCTGGTGCGCAGCCCTGGAGTCCTCCGCCTGGGCCGAGGCTGCCGTCGGTCACTGTAACTAGGAGACTTCAGTCACCTCCTGGGCCTGTGGTCCCAGACCCCTGAACACCCTCCTGCCTCTCCGCTCAGACCTGCCACCTGGCCAGGCGTCTGCTCTGGGGAGTCAGCAGGACCCTTTGCCTCTCCACCGAGAGGCTTTCCCGTGACCTGAGCCCTGGAGCGGCTTCTCTGAGCTCCGCCGAGCCACCCTGCTGCATGTGACCCTCTCCTCCTTTAGTCTTTTCTTTCTTTCCTTTTTTTTTGTGGGGGGGCAGGATCTTGCAATGCTGGGACCCTCCTCCCTTGGTCTCCTGGTTGAGACCACAGGTACGTACTCCCCCAGCTGGCTCTTCCAGATACGGTCTCGCTGCATTGTCAGGCCAGCCTGGAGCTAACAGCCCCTTCCCTCACCCTCCCAGGCCTCTGGGAGGACAGCCCCGCGTCGTCACACCCAGGCCCCCATGGTCCCAGCCCGAGAGCACAGCGTCTTAGCAGTGCATACCCTGTGGCTGGGCCCTGCTCATCTCTAACGGAGGCGGCTCCTGGGTCTTTATATGGAGGGGCGACCCAGCATGGGAAGGGTGCGGGCTGCAGCAAAGGCTGGGCAGGACTTACCTGGAAGCTGCTGCTTTGCCTGGTCTGTCGGGGGCTTGTTCATTGTCTAGACGAGCCTGAAGGCATGGCAGACACATCCACCTTGGGCGTCGTCCTCAGATAAGCTGGGATTTAGGGTCCTTTCTCAGCCTCCTGCTCTCCTGCAGGCTTGGTGGCAGTCCTTAGCTATAGCGGGCACCTGGACACAGGAGGGCCGGAAGAAGAAACTCACAGCACAGACGCGCCAGCTCTTTGGGTACCAGAGTCCTTGGATCTATCTGGACCCTCGGACCGTGAACACACTCATGGAGCAGGTAATTACTAGGCATTATTAGGTGCCAGGGACGTGGGGCAGACAGGGGCAAAGCCCCTCCTCTCATGGCGTTGACGTCCTCGTGTGGGAGGCAGACAATGAAACAAACACGGGACATACAAAAGGGGAGGAACTAGAGATGCCAGGGAAAGGGACAGGGGAAAAGATGGGAAGTGGTGGGGTTGCTGGTGTAGAGGGTGGCTAGAAGGCCGCTCCGGTCTGTGCACCTGAGCAAGGACGTGCGAGGTGAGGAGGAAGCTATGCGGATGTCTACGGAGAGGAGCTGCAGACCAGGTGGACCCCGAGGCCAGAGCCTGGGGCCCTTGAGGTTGCCAAGGAGGCGAGCGCGGTGAGCCCACGGGAGGTGTTAGGGGCCTTGTATTCGACTCTGAAGCCTCAAAGGGCAGACGAGTCTGCTGCCGCTTGGGGCCACACCTTCTTCACCCTACCTACAGACTTCGGATAGGGAAGGCGATGATTGACTGCTGCCTGTCATGTTCCTAGTTCAGCTTAGTGGTAGTTAAAACAGTCAGGAGCTGGTCCCATAGCCTAGTGGTTAAGGAAGCTGGAAGCCACATAGCTAACCATGGTCAAATCCTGGCCCCAGTGGCTTGAAAAATACGCTGAGCGTGTGTGCGTGCATGCCCCAAGCCCCAGTAGGATGAAAACGTGGAGGAGAAGGCCCTGCAGCATGACCACGCCCACTGGCGTGCTTCCTCCCTCCCACCCTCCCCCTTTCTCTCTCCGGTGGATGTGCACAACCTCTTGCAATGAAACATTTTGTAAGAATCTTAGTGGGGCACTGCGATCTTGAACTATAGGCAGCCCTTCAGGGGAGTACTGTTTTGCAATCTAACCATAAAAACTGGAGGCATGGAGTGTAGACAACACTCAAGATTTTAAAACTTGCAGAAGACAGGCACAGCGAGGCCAGAGGCTGGGTCAGGGGCTTAAGTGCCTTCTACCAATGTGGGGAGAGGGGCCTGGATTTGGGGGACAAAGGCTCTGGAGCTATGAGGCCTAAGGAGAAAAGACAAGGTAAATGGAGGAGACTGTGATTCAAAGGAAGATAGAAAACACGAAAGGAACTCACTGGGGCAGGGTGACATGAGGTTTGGGAAGGGTGCCGCTCCTTCCTCTGTGCTGCAGGGAAAGGGCTCAAGGCTACAGCTCCAGCCCTGAGCTCTCGCCGCACTTAGGACTCGTGTATCTAGACTCGTTTATCCAACTGGCTGTCAACATGAGCACTTGACTATGTCCCACTGTGTCCAGACCCGAGGTACTGACCTGCTCCTTCTCCTTCCTCTCCCAGACCAGCTTCGCGCTTAGCCTTCCCTTCAGAGATGGGGGCTGCTTCATCCTTCCAGCTGCTCCAGCCGCCCTTAGCTCTTCTCAGCCTGCATCAGCAACTTCAGATCCGCCCAGATCCCACTGCTGTCACCACCAGGGGGCGCATGGCCTCTCTCAGGGGCTCACTGGGGTTGCCTCCTGGGGCTCCCTGCTCTGCGCCAGCCTGGCCCCTCCGCAGCCCCGACGCCATCGCCACCTCCACAGTGTGCCGCCAGGTTTCCCAGCACGCATTGTCTGCTTTCCTGGAGGCCCCCCACTGCCCATGCATGCTGACCCCATTTCAGTGCCTACCCTCTTCTGCACCCAGGAACCCCCATGCCTTTACTTGGCCAGTCTGTCGTTACGTAGTGCTGCAAGCTGATCATCTACTTCACTCTCAAATCCCCTTTCTAGAGTGCAAGCTCCTATGGACATGGAAACATGTCACCAAAAAGAAAATCACTCGCAGGTCTACTCCAGACGTGTAGAGGGGTTTGGCTCTTGTTGAACCAGCTGGACGACTGGGTCACGGAGTCACGGGAGCTTGTGACTAGCGGCTTAGTGTTCCTGGTCAGCACTGGGTGGGCGAGGAGTCCACACTGTAAGAGATTGGGGAGTAACTTCTGAAACAGGAGGTAGGGCATTGCCCAGGAGGAAATAGAACTGTGACCGACTGCCAGTGAGGGCCAAGCTTTGATTTAGAGATACAGCCGTGTCTCGATGCAGAGTGCTGGTTACACCCGGGCCTCGCCCTCCAGTGTGTGGGGGCCGAATAGCCGCCCCTCAGAAGATGTCTGTGTCCTGGCCCCAGCCAGGGGGCCTGATTCTTCGTCTGTCTCTCTCATGATGAAATAAATAAATACAATGTAAAAATTAACTTTCTTATTTTTGAATCACATGCTACTTATAAAAGTGTCTACATGAAGCACACACATTTGAGACAGCCATAAATTATGTGTGTCCCTCTATCTATAACCCAATTTAGGGAGTATCTATAAAGGAAAACCCGTTAACCACCAGCCTGGCTAGAATCCACCATTGCCCCTTTCCTAGAAGTCAGTTCTGGGCCTCAAATCCAATTACACCCTGTCCCATCTCCCAGAGTGACAATGATTGCTGTTCTTCTGGTAATATCCCTACCGGTTTTTGCTTTTGTTAAAGAGAGATTTTTTTTTTTTTTTTGTATAAGGCACTTGTGCTCACCACAGAGACAGAGACAGAGACAGAGACAGAGACAGAAAGCGAGAAATCAGCCCCCAGGGGGAGGCGGCTCCTGGGTCTTTATATGGAGGGGCGACCCAGCATGGGAAGGGTGCGGGCTGCAGCAAAGGCTGGGCAGGACTTACCTGGAAGCTGCTGCTTTGCCTGGTCTGTCGGGGGCTTGTTCATTGTCTAGACGAGCCTGAAGGCATGGCAGACACATCCACCTTGGGCGTCGTCCTCAGATAAGCTGGGATTTAGGGTCCTTTCTCAGCCTCCTGCTCTCCTGCAGGCTTGGTGGCAGTCCTTAGCTATAGCGGGCACCTGGACACAGGAGGGCCGGAAGAAGAAACTCACAGCACAGACGCGCCAGCTCTTTGGGTACCAGAGTCCTTGGATCTATCTGGACCCTCGGACCGTGAACACACTCATGGAGCAGGTAATTACTAGGCATTATTAGGTGCCAGGGACGTGGGGCAGACAGGGGCAAAGCCCCTCCTCTCATGGCGTTGACGTCCTCGTGTGGGAGGCAGACAATGAAACAAACACGGGACATACAAAAGGGGAGGAACTAGAGATGCCAGGGAAAGGGACAGGGGAAAAGATGGGAAGTGGTGGGGTTGCTGGTGTAGAGGGTGGCTAGAAGGCCGCTCCGGTCTGTGCACCTGAGCAAGGACGTGCGAGGTGAGGAGGAAGCTATGCGGATGTCTACGGAGAGGAGCTGCAGACCAGGTGGACCCCGAGGCCAGAGCCTGGGGCCCTTGAGGTTGCCAAGGAGGCGAGCGCGGTGAGCCCACGGGAGGTGTTAGGGGCCTTGTATTCGACTCTGAAGCCTCAAAGGGCAGACGAGTCTGCTGCCGCTTGGGGCCACACCTTCTTCACCCTACCTACAGACTTCGGATAGGGAAGGCGATGATTGACTGCTGCCTGTCATGTTCCTAGTTCAGCTTAGTGGTAGTTAAAACAGTCAGGAGCTGGTCCCATAGCCTAGTGGTTAAGGAAGCTGGAAGCCACATAGCTAACCATGGTCAAATCCTGGCCCCAGTGGCTTGAAAAATACGCTGAGCGTGTGTGCGTGCATGCCCCAAGCCCCAGTAGGATGAAAACGTGGAGGAGAAGGCCCTGCAGCATGACCACGCCCACTGGCGTGCTTCCTCCCTCCCACCCTCCCCCTTTCTCTCTCCGGTGGATGTGCACAACCTCTTGCAATGAAACATTTTGTAAGAATCTTAGTGGGGCACTGCGATCTTGAACTATAGGCAGCCCTTCAGGGGAGTACTGTTTTGCAATCTAACCATAAAAACTGGAGGCATGGAGTGTAGACAACACTCAAGATTTTAAAACTTGCAGAAGACAGGCACAGCGAGGCCAGAGGCTGGGTCAGGGGCTTAAGTGCCTTCTACCAATGTGGGGAGAGGGGCCTGGATTTGGGGGACAAAGGCTCTGGAGCTATGAGGCCTAAGGAGAAAAGACAAGGTAAATGGAGGAGACTGTGATTCAAAGGAAGATAGAAAACACGAAAGGAACTCACTGGGGCAGGGTGACATGAGGTTTGGGAAGGGTGCCGCTCCTTCCTCTGTGCTGCAGGGAAAGGGCTCAAGGCTACAGCTCCAGCCCTGAGCTCTCGCCGCACTTAGGACTCGTGTATCTAGACTCGTTTATCCAACTGGCTGTCAACATGAGCACTTGACTATGTCCCACTGTGTCCAGACCCGAGGTACTGACCTGCTCCTTCTCCTTCCTCTCCCAGACCAGCTTCGCGCTTAGCCTTCCCTTCAGAGATGGGGGCTGCTTCATCCTTCCAGCTGCTCCAGCCGCCCTTAGCTCTTCTCAGCCTGCATCAGCAACTTCAGATCCGCCCAGATCCCACTGCTGTCACCACCAGGGGGCGCATGGCCTCTCTCAGGGGCTCACTGGGGTTGCCTCCTGGGGCTCCCTGCTCTGCGCCAGCCTGGCCCCTCCGCAGCCCCGACGCCATCGCCACCTCCACAGTGTGCCGCCAGGTTTCCCAGCACGCATTGTCTGCTTTCCTGGAGGCCCCCCACTGCCCATGCATGCTGACCCCATTTCAGTGCCTACCCTCTTCTGCACCCAGGAACCCCCATGCCTTTACTTGGCCAGTCTGTCGTTACGTAGTGCTGCAAGCTGATCATCTACTTCACTCTCAAATCCCCTTTCTAGAGTGCAAGCTCCTATGGACATGGAAACATGTCACCAAAAAGAAAATCACTCGCAGGTCTACTCCAGACGTGTAGAGGGGTTTGGCTCTTGTTGAACCAGCTGGACGACTGGGTCACGGAGTCACGGGAGCTTGTGACTAGCGGCTTAGTGTTCCTGGTCAGCACTGGGTGGGCGAGGAGTCCACACTGTAAGAGATTGGGGAGTAACTTCTGAAACAGGAGGTAGGGCATTGCCCAGGAGGAAATAGAACTGTGACCGACTGCCAGTGAGGGCCAAGCTTTGATTTAGAGATACAGCCGTGTCTCGATGCAGAGTGCTGGTTACACCCGGGCCTCGCCCTCCAGTGTGTGGGGGCCGAATAGCCGCCCCTCAGAAGATGTCTGTGTCCTGGCCCCAGCCAGGGGGCCTGATTCTTCGTCTGTCTCTCTCATGATGAAATAAATAAATACAATGTAAAAATTAACTTTCTTATTTTTGAATCACATGCTACTTATAAAAGTGTCTACATGAAGCACACACATTTGAGACAGCCATAAATTATGTGTGTCCCTCTATCTATAACCCAATTTAGGGAGTATCTATAAAGGAAAACCCGTTAACCACCAGCCTGGCTAGAATCCACCATTGCCCCTTTCCTAGAAGTCAGTTCTGGGCCTCAAATCCAATTACACCCTGTCCCATCTCCCAGAGTGACAATGATTGCTGTTCTTCTGGTAATATCCCTACCGGTTTTTGCTTTTGTTAAAGAGAGATTTTTTTTTTTTTTTTGTATAAGGCACTTGTGCTCACCACAGAGACAGAGACAGAGACAGAGACAGAGACAGAAAGCGAGAAATCAGCCCCCAGGGGGATGGTCATGCTGCGATCCCTTCTCCATTCTCCTCTTGGGATTTTGGGCAGCACGCACACTGGATGTGAGCTTTAAGCTGCTGGGTCTAGGACTCGAACCACGTGGGACCTGCTGGTCCCTGTCTCTGTACTTTTTCATTCTATCCAAGTGAGTGTTGTAAATGTGCTTTTGACTTTTCAAGTTTCGAAATGAGCGTTGGGGGACAGTACGGGACGCGGCCTCCGGCACTGCGTGTCTGCTCCTTGCCGCGTTCTCTTCACTCCTGTGGCCGTGGGGCACGTCAGCCGCTGGCTTTCCTAGGCCAGGAGGCAGCGCTCCGTGCACGGCGTCTCCTCCCTGCACCAGGTGGCACAGGCTTTCTTCCCCTGGTCCCCGTACTCTGCCTCCAGTGCAGCTTGGCTTCTCCGGAGATCACTCCTGGTCTATTAGTCTGCGTCTCGGTCGTACCAGACCCGGGCATGTGCGTAATTTGTGCTTATGAAATGTGCGATGTTGAGCTCCACAGTGTGTGATCGGATCTCAGACTCTTGGTTATGCTCTCCCCAAAGCCTGCCGCTCTTACAGAGACATCTCATCCATTCCTGTCTCCCTGGCCGCCGTGCCCGCCTGCTCAGTGTTTGGCTTCAGTTACTTTCTCAATAGCATTTCTCATCTCTCAAAAGCTGTGTTTTGCGTCTGTTAACCTATATCTGTCTAATATTGAAATCTTTGCTCAAAATGAAACAATTGGGTAAGCAAAGTGCAAGAGGGCAAAGGCCTCATCAACCTCAGGCCCTGCTTCGGTGCTGGTGGACGAAGCAAGCGTGATGAGGGGAGCCGGAGAGCAGGCAGGAGAAAGCGGCCCTAGAGAGTGTGGCCGCCACCGTGTTACTGCAGTCCCTCCCGGAGGGGGCGCGATGGGCCCCGGTCAAGCGCCTCGGTGCCCCAGGACGACAGCCTTTCTAAGGTACTTCTGGAGGACACCTTGGCTTCATCTGAGCCAAAAGAATCAGTGTATTTGGGAGAGCTAAAGTGAATTCCCCAAAGCTCATATGTGGAGCAAAACCCAACTTCCTTTTGAAAAGGAAATGAAGTGTTTTATTTCTTTATTTATTAGATTTGTTACTAACTGTACCCTGTGCCAGAGGCCCCAAGGCAGGAAAGCTTATTGTAAAATAATAGAGATAATTAAATTTTATATTATGAAACAGCAATCAATGCAGCAAAACGAGTATGTGGTCCCCTGGGGATACTGAAATAAAGAGGTGGGTTCTGCACGATGTCCCAAGGCCAGAAGCCGTTGCACTCCCTCCTCCTCTCCCCTCCTGGTCCATTAATATTTATTACAAATTGTGGTTGCTGGACACTTCACGTGTGTCGTTTTTTTTTTTTTTTCC
>NW_006159487.1:2002031-2003964 GCF_000334495.1 Tupaia belangeri chinensis
TACAAAGTCAAGTTGGAGCTTAATTATAGCAGCAATAGAGAGATTTCTCCTGGGCAATGTTTGGGTATCGATCTAAGAAGACCCTCAAGAGCATAAAGCATCACACTGAGACAAATTCCTAAGAGCAGCTAGAGGGGTCTCAGAAAGCCACCTCCTTGAAGCCCCTGCCCTCCTTCGGGAAATCCCCTTCTCTGAGCACCCCGTGTCCGCACCACACTCCCCGTTCATTCGTGTGGGTTCCTTATAGAAGGGCCCGCGTTCCAGCCCCTGCTGACCCCAACCCCCCGATGCTTCATCTGCTTCACGGTATGGTATGTGTGCTTGTTCAGTGAGGTGCTCGCGGAGGGGGTCCCACAGGAGACAGAGAAAGACGAACATGCGGGACTTTGTGCCTGGGTGCTCGGGTTCGAGGCGCAGGGCCCTCGCCTACAGACCGTACGGCCGCGGAAAGGTCAATCTGTCCCTTTTAGGCTTCCTCTCCTGTTTCACCTAGAAAATGAAAGTTTACCTTCACTTTTCTTTGGGAAGAAACATAGACCAAAACTTGGTCATTGTTTCAAGAATTTGCTCTCCTAAGGAAGAGAAGGCAGATCCCACAAAAGACTTGGTGAGCAGCCACCTCAGAGACAGGAGGCTGAGGGCTTCCACCCTGAGGTCTTGTCCATAAAGGTGGTCACAGCATCACAGAAGAGCGCAGGACGTCTGTGGGCACGGAGCAGCCGTGAAGTGCTCGCTGAGCTTCGGGCTGCACAACCCACTGCATGGGATCTCAGGGGGCTGTGTGAGTCCACGGAAGCCCATGGCCGCCGCGAACCTGAGGGGCAGCGCTTTGGAGGTGAGGAAGCTCCTCGAGACTTTCCTGTGGAGATGATATTAAATCAAAGAGTTTCGCATGACTCAGCGTCCTGCCACTCACTCGTTCTGTGTTCCTCGGCAGGTTACTTACCCTCTCTGAGCCTTGATGGCTTGTCTTCTCTTTACTTGACTTTGGGCAACAACTCGACTCAGCAGGGACTCATTTTGACAGTGTAGACATTCAGTTTTAGACTCCTGAGAGAAAAGGTAAGTAACAATGACATTCACCGGGGAAAAGAACACAGTTCTCCGCCCTCTTCCCGAGTACTTGCAGTGGGCAAGAAGTCTCCCACCCTGAGGGCTACTCTTTGAACGTCGCCTTCCGATGCTGAGCCATTTTCATCATCAATGAACTCTTCAGTCATAGGTTCTCCATCACTAGGAAGGAAGTTTAACAACTTCAAAAGGGCTACCCAAGAGGTCAGGTGTCTCCCAAGAAAGGACCACACCAGGTGTCTGTGGCACCCTGGGCTGCGCGGAGCTACCTGGCAGGCGTGGGAGATCCTGCTACGAGCCCAGAGCAGGACGCGGATAGTCCAAAGGCACAGTGGGCGACCAGAAAGGGCCAGAGCACACCCGCGGCATGGCGGGCTGCAGAGCACGCTGCCTTCCTGTGCCCGTGTCACCAGACTCTCAGAGCACGGCTCCGCGTTCTTGTCTCACGAGAGAATGCACAGTTAGAAGAGAACTGGAAACACCTGCCCGAATCTGAACAGCTGATAAAGGCAGTGAAACGCTGTGCTTTGAAGTATCCCTTTCCTCTCTCCCTGTAGTAATGACCAGTTATCATCAGCAAAATGCAAAAGATTCAGAGTCAGATTTAAGGTAGATGCTGAGTCTGCGCTTCCCAGCCAGGAGACTCACCCTCTTCACTGGAAGAAGAACTCAGGGCCCATCTGTCAGGCTCGTGAGGACGAGCTGGGGTCTGTAGGAGCTTCAGCTGCTTCCTCTGCTGTCGGAGGAGGACACAGAAATAGTTTGTCGGCTGATGATGAGGGAACTTGGGTTTCTAGCTCACACAGAAGGTCGCCATCATAACAAAGGAGCGGTCTGCGAGCCAATGGCGGGGGGACCCCCC
>NW_006159487.1:2004254-2014501 GCF_000334495.1 Tupaia belangeri chinensis
GAGCCAATGGCGGGGACACCACTCGCACTCCCGGGAGAATAGCCAGCAGTGTGGTCGGAAGAGACAAAGCAGCATTCTAAGACCAGGCCGAGGAAGGCCCGGGGAGTGGGGAGCAGAAGGCGTGTGAGGGTGGGGGATGAGAAAACCAAGGCCGTACGGGGCCGGTAGCATCCCAACGTCGGACACCGGCCTCTCACTGAGTAAGCATGGCTATACGGTCTGGTGTGCGCGTGGGGGGTGGGGTGCTGCTGTGGTCGGAAGAGACAAAGCAGCATTCTAAGACCAGGCCGAGGAAGGCCCGGGGAGTGGGGAGCAGAAGGCGTGTGAGGGTGGGGGATGAGAAAACCAAGGCCGTACGGGGCCGGTAGCATCCCAACGTCGGACACCGGCCTCTCACTGAGTAAGCATGGCTATACGGTCTGGTGTGCGCGTGGGGGGTGGGGTGCTGCAGAAAGTTCATAGGAAATAGCAATGGAAGTTCAAGTTAATATTGGTCCAAAATTTTTTGAAACGCATGAGTGCTTTCTTCATAAGATACATTTCCAGAACATTTGAAGGCCATCCCCCCACACAGTGTCACTGAAACTCAGGGGCTTTGACCGTGACTGCAGTGGCGCCGTGGAGGGGTCTGCCTCGCTCCAACATCCAGTGGAGAGGGTGGGAGAACCGCACAGGTGAGGGTTCGCACGTGGGCATCCCGGCGGCCCGGTGGCCCGCAGTGGGCCATGGGCATTGAGAGTGGGATAAGAGAAGACATGAATGGCGGTGCAAGGGTGTCAGAGGACGCGATGGATGCTCAGGCCACCACAGCCAGGCACCTGCAGTGTCACGCGAGGGGCCTCGGAGAAAGACGCCGACATGCAGGGGCATTTTGGCTGCCTCGGCAGCACCCAAGACTCTGAATCGTGCAGAAGTGGGGCATCTTCAAGCTGTGACACGCACGCTCTTAGTTTGTATTTTATTGATTTATTTGAAGGGATTTTACTTTTTAAAAAATATTTTTTAAATACATTTTTTCTTTATTCATGATAGAGCTTGTGCATATGAGGAGGGGGCACCTTCCACAGGCCTGTCACCCCATGACTCCCTTTCTTGGGGCCAAAGATTCACGCTGGGGCCCACGTGAGATCGCCTTTCCCCGGGCAGTGAAGTGCCACCGTGCAATGGAACTGGTCCCATTTTGTAGTTGGAATGGGAAGGGTCACAAGGAGAATATTATTGTGCGGATTTAATTCTCAGCATAGAGGCAAAGCTGGTTCCTGCCTCTTGAGCAGCAGCGACCTTGAGGGAGGTAACCTTCTGTTCCTGAGAAGGCAAAGAGATGCAGGCTGACTTCAGAACAGAAACGCTAGAATAATCAGAGTGATAGGGCCAGACGTCAGCACGCTGGCCACAGTGGTGGGCCACGCGGGAAGGGTCCGGGTGCTCGTGGAGAGCGCTCGGCGTGTCCCAGCCACACATGCACCCACGAACTGGAGCTGGCCGATGGGGAGGGAGCACTGTGGCATCGAGACCCTGTTGGGGTGCCTCCGTCTCTCTCTCTCTTGCTAATGGAAGAAATAAACAGATAAAGTCAAAAAAATAACCAGACGTGTGTGGGGGTGTGAGGTCTCAGAGAAACTAGAAAGACAGCGCAGCTTAGGAGAGAGGACGCCAGCAAACTCAGGGAGGCGGCTCCCGTGGTCAGTCATTGTCCTAGTCATCTAGACAGAGGACGAACCGAAATGCTGGAAGACAAAGTGCCCAGAGGTGCTTAGAGTCTGGCGGGGATGTGCCTTGGCCTGGGAGTCCCAGGGAGCAGAGTGGAGAAGAGGCTGGTGCCCAGGCAGAGGGCATGGAGGTGACCCAGGGAGGAGGCACCAGCCTCAGAGTACGGGGCAGGGAAGGGGGAGCCTCGCCAGGGCACTTATGGAGCTGGGCCCTGTTGAGAGGCCACGGCAGCATGGCCCAAGGGAGACATGGGACCCAGGAGGAGTGTGGCAGGGAGGGTGGTGACCCACGGGAGGCTTCCTCAAGGGTACAGAGAGCTGAGAGGGGGGTAGTGTAGCTCCTCCGTGACTTCTCTGTCAAGGGAAAAGAACAGAAAGGACAGCTCAGCACGGTGGGGGAAGGGGGGAGGCGGGAGGGTGGCCGGGAGGGAATCAAGGGAAGAAAGAAGCGGAACATGTAAGAGACGTTTAAGGGACGCTTAAGGGACGCTTAAGGGACGTTTAAGGGACATGTAAGGGACATTTAAGGGCCACTGAAATGGAGCACGATCTGTTGACAATAACGCGTATGGTGTTACCCTTGACGGAACCAGCGTGCTCACGGTGGGGCTCATTCTACTCGCCATGATGCACGGTGATGAATGTGAAGCAAAAATGTAAGAAAGGGCACAGGAGCAGCCGTTCGCAACGTCTGGCTGGTGGCCCCCCGCCTTGCTCTGCCCTCTTCATGAAGACACAGTAAAACAAAACCTGAAACTAGACAAAAACCATCAAAAGCCAGCCAGGAAACAGTGTGTGCAGAGAGCATTGTGTTTACGGGGCACTTCCGTTGTCATGAGACAGCAGGTACCTGATGGCGTGTACGTGCACATGGCCGTGTAGACACCCCGTGCAAGGCCTCGGGGACCTCGTCCAATCTGAGTTTCAGCTCCTGCTGTGTCCCCAGCATCAGGGATTGAGCTTAGGAACACCCAGGAAGTGGATAATGCAGACTTGGCAGGAAGGCAATGGTTACAGGAAACATTAAATATGCCTTAAAGGTGCAGACAGTTGTAACAGGGTCATACATTTTAAGCCCTACACCCAGGCAGCTATATCCAGAACATAGATCTTATTTTCACATTCCAACGAATAATTACGGTCAGTGACTAGATGCTAGCTCTCCAGTAAAATTCTTAAATTGGAAACTGAGCAGGAAAACGTTTTCTAGTCACAATATGATAGACTGTAAATTCATAATCAAAGTTTAAGAAACAAACAGAAATAAAATCAAGCAATTTGGTAATTTAAAACATTCCTTAAAAAAAAAACTGTTAGGACAAAAAAATCAAAGTGGCAATGATAGTCGATTTAGAAAATAATAGAATTGAAAGATTTCTTCTTATTATAATAGGATGCAGTCAGTTGTTCTCAGAGGCAATGATCTTAAATGGTTTCATTATTAAAACAATAATAAAATAAAGGAATTTAGCAACTAACTGAGTAAGATGGAAAAGCCTCCAGTGGACAAATCAGAGGAAACAGGGAAGAAATTGTAGCAAGTACACAGAGGGACTTTTAATGCATTGAAAACAAAAGTAAGAAATAAAATGTCTCAGTAAATTCAAGAGTTGTTTCTTGGGAACCAGCAGTTAGCGTAATGTCGCTGGACTCCCATGTAGTCAACCGCGGTTCGAGTCCCGGACCCGGTAGCTTAAACTCATGCCGGGCACGTGTGCGTGTGTGCACAAGATCCTGAAAGGAGAATGGAGGAGAAGGGATTGCGGCGTGGTCATCCCCCCTGGGGGGTGATTTCTCGCTTTGTGTCTCTCTGTCTCTCTCTGTCTGTCTGGTGAGTGCACACACCCTATAGCAAAAACCTCTCCAAAAAAAAAAAAAAAAAAAAGAAAGAAAATGTCTCAGTAAATTCAAGAGTTGTTTCTTTAAACACAGAATAGCAATGCCGATGAAAAACAGTCAAGCAAATCCAGTCAAAACAAGAGAGAGGAAACAGAAATATTTTTCAAAGTGAGAATGTAATAGTAGATGTTTCTAAGTCAGGAGATTACCGCAGACAAGTCATGCTCAATAACTCATAAGCCCATTTGATAGGCGACTGCTTGGAAATGAAAACCAACGTCTAAAATTAAATGACAGAAAAAGTAGAATACTTAATGTTATCAACACTAGAAAATAAAGTATCTTTAATAAGCTATCCATGATCAAGTCCTGTGGCCATGAGAATTTCACAGCGTGAATCATCCGCATGCTGCATCCTCTGTTCTAAAGCAGGGGAGCACGCTTCCGCTTCATTTCCTTAAGCTGAAAGGCCACTAGGGGCTCTGGAGGGGAGGCCTCTGCCTGCCAGGGGTGCACAGACAGGACCGTCAATGAACTCTCGGAAATCTCCAAACTAACAGCAAATCAAGCTCAATAGAATCCTGGCGTCATGAGTCGTATGACCAAGCAGCATGTGTCATGAGATTGGAAACTGGCTTGTCATCAGGGGGGATATGATTATATCATACCAGGTCATTAAGTTTGCTACCAACACACACACATGCACACACACACACTCACACGCACGCACACTCACACACACTCACACACATGCACACACACACGCACTCACACATACACTCACACACACACTCACACACACACACACGCACCTGCAAATATGCTGCAAAATATTTGGTGACAATCAATACACTTTCTTTTCTTTTCTTTTTTCTTTCCCTCATTAAGAAAAGCACAAACACATCAAGGAAAGTAGGTCGTGAAGATTAAGCCCCAGTTGCAAATGAGATCTACGAGAAATGAACAGCTATCTGTAGAACCTCGAACTTAATGGTGACACACAGGAGGCAGTCCCGGTTTTTGAAAAGGCTGCATGCTCACTGTCTCTTTACTGCTTCGCTATTTTTTTATAACCAGAAAACAAAGCGAAGAGGACGAGGAACAGAAGTAGAGAGGACGGAAAGGTTCAGTGATGGCCGCAGAGCTGGTGAAGAAAACTGTCTTAATTACATTCAAACTACTCGGTACAAACACGCCATGCCGTGAGGGGTGGAGAGAAAACGGTGGCAGCAACGTGAGGGCCACCTGCAATGCTCTCGGAGTCCCGGAGCTGTGCCAGCGGCCGCCGGAGGTGGACAACGGCGCCTGGCACGGAGGACAGGCCGATTTCAGACTGCAGACTAGGGTTAAAAGCAACGACCTCTAGAAATGTAAGAAACACTGGTGGTACGTGTGCTTAGGAGAAAAGGCGATTTGAAGAGAATTTCAATTTTAAAAGATTACTAAGAATTTTTAAATGTTTGCCAGAGGTGCTTGTGCTCACCAGACAGAGACAAAGAGACAGGGAGAGGGTGGGGAGGGAGGGGGCACGCCACACGCGATGGTCGCGGTGCTGTCCCTCCTCTGCTTCTCTATCCTGTGGAGATTTAGGCACACATGCGACCATGCCTGGCATGCTTCTCAAACTGCCGGGTCCAGGACTGGAACCACAGCGTCGGCCACATGAGACTGGCTGCCCTAACCATCAGGCGGAGGGACTGGCACCAATTCATTTTTCTAAAAAATCAGGATTGAAGGGTAGTAAGTAATGTTTCAGGGTTAGTGCATTTTCTCTTGCAACTAGTTTTTTAGGAAGAAAAATAGATTTTTATGACCTTATGGATAGCAATATTATCTATCTGTATACACACATATATATGTGTAAATATATACATATATGTACATACATACATATTGTGCATATGTATATACGCACACACACATAGATTGATATGCAAAAACACATCATGACTTTTCCAATGACTCATTAAATATAACAATATAATATATGTAATATATTATAATATATATACATATACATACACATGTATACATACATGTGATATATATACATATATACATATATATTACATACATATATATACATGTGATATATACATATATACATATATATTACATACACATATATACATACATGTGATATATATACATACATATATATATATATATTATACACACACACATGTATATATAATGTGGCCAGCGTGGGTCTGGGACGGCAGGGTCTGCATTGACTGAACCACGGTAACCCAACCAGGTTGGACATGGTCGAGGTGTATGAGAAACAATTAGTTTTGAAGTTAGATGTCTCTGAATTGCCAGGCCAGCTCCACTGTTCCAGCGGTAGACTTGGGGAACTTGTAAAATGTTTGCTGAGCCTCAGTTTTGCCCTCTTCTAATGGTGACAGTCCCTTTAGTTGGAAATCATGGAGACAGGAGTTAGCTTGGAGACACCGCCTCGGAGTACTGAGCAGACACAGGGCATGTGAGGAGGTGTCTCCATTTTGGTGCCTCGTACAGAAGGCCTCCGTGACTTGTCCAGGGACTGCCGCAGCCTGCCTTCCCCATCACTGGTAAAATTTCGTGGAATTATGTACAGACAAGCACAGATCAGATAAAGCAAAGCTAGACTAAATCGAGCTCTGAATAAGTGAATTAAAGGTCTAAAAGATCTTGACAAGATGGACAAATAGCACAGGATGAAGTTTAAGGAAGTTTAAAGGATGCGCTTGAGAAAAAAACTGTTGGGACCAGCAGTTGGCGTAATGGCTATGTCGCTGGACTCCCACGTAGGTGACTGTGGTTTGAGTCCCGGACCTGGTGGCTTAAAACTCATGCCGGGCGTGTGTGCATGTGTGTCCAAGATCCCGAGAGGAGAATGGAGAAGGGATTGCGGCATGGCCATCTCCCCGGGGGGTGATTTCTCGCTTTCTGTCTCTCTGTCTGTCTCTGTCTGTCTGGCGCGCTCATGTGCCCTATAGTAAAAACCTCTCAAAAAACAAACAAAAAAAAAACCAAAAAACTGTATTGAATGAAGAATGGGGAAATATGGCCTAAGCTAATCTATCAGAGATTGGGAAAGAACAAACGAAAGAACAGGATGTACACATTCGAATGACTTCACTTGTGGGGCGGAGTTAATAGTGTGATGTGGCTATCACAAAAGGGAGAGCTGAGCCAGCAGACAGCCTGCAGTTGGAGGTGCTGGGTCCCGTGGTTGACTACGTGTTTCGAGTCCTGAACCCAGTGGCTTTAAAATCACACTGGGCACTTGTGCGTGCATGCCCAACATCTCGAGAGGAGAATGGAGAAGTAATTGTGGCCATCCCCTATGGGGGATGATTTCTCACTTTCTCTCTCTCTTTCTCTCTCTCTCTCATTCTCTCTCCAAGGAGCCCATGAGCCACATAAGGAAAGCTGAAAAAGGAAAAAGGTTGCGTCTAGACTTGGGTTGTGTTACTGGCGGAGCTGTGGACATGCAGTAGAGGCTCTCCAGGCTGTACGCTACACCTGTTAGACAAAAGCTCTTGCTTTGTATGTTCTGGGGACCAAGGAAAGCAATTGGAGTTGAGATTAGAGTAGAGAAGGGTGTAAGATAATCTTTAAAACATGTAAGAGAGAAAGCAACATTGTTATCTTCAGGTATCTGAAATGTCCTCATGTGGAAGAGAAGGCAGAGTTCTCTCTCCAGGAGGCAGGACCACGAATGCATAGTTCAAGCTGGGGAAGAGTATTCTCTTTGTGGAGTTTATGTTGCGTGCCATGAGTTGTCCTTGTGTGCATGTGTGTTACACGCTAACAGTTGACGTTCTCCAAACACACTACTGTCCTTTTCTATGAAAGCCCATAAATTGTTTGTAGGAAATCCTGTGGATGATAAGATTTGATAGTTCATGTGGCCCTCCCCAGACGCTGAACATTTATCATTTGTTAACCAGCAGTAGTATGTTAGGAATGAGCCTTCCTAGCTCTTTCTGTTTATTCGTTTAGGTTTTGCCTTAGGGCATGTACACTCACCAGAAAGGAGAAAGACAGAGAGGGGCAGAGAGAGGGAAAGAGCCTCCCAGAGGGGATGTCTACACTGCAGTTCCTTCTACTCCATTCTCCTCTTGGGATCCTGGCCATGCATGCGCATGTACCCACTGTGATTTTCAAGCCATCGGGTCCTGGACTTGAACCTTGGTTGGCCTTGTGGCAATCCAGCCCCCCAAGCCACCATGCCATCTGCTGGCCTTGTTGGTCTATCTCTTCAGGCTCCTTAACCTAGTACAGGTTGAGCATCCCTAATCTAAAAGCCCAGTACCTGAAATACGCCAAAATGTGGAACTCTTGGAGCTCTGACATGATTCCAGAAGCAGGGAGTCTCTCTCTCCTCTTCGTGGGAGATCGCAGTGAACACTGTGACATAAGGGTATCATTTAGAGTCACCTCCGGTTGTAGATGTAAGGTGTGCAGGAAACAAATGAGCTCCATGTTTAGATGTGGGTCCCATCCCCAGATACCTCATCATGTATGTAGTACAAGCATCCCAAAATCTGAAAACAATCCAAAATCCAATCTTTCACGATAAAGGATACTCAACCTGCATTGCCATAATCACAGGGAACAACACGAGATGGAACATTCTTTTTTCTCTGTTAAATTAAAACCCTGCTCCTGATCTCCTTATTGTAGTGTGTGTGTGTGTGTGTGTGTGTGTGTGTGTGTGTGTAATTTTTAATCTGCTTATATTTTCAGAAAGGATCACATGTTCAGAGATTTGTGCTTCTCAGGAGCTCACATCAAATTCTATATTTTCATGAGTCAAGTTACTGTTGTCGGCTGCCTGAAGCTGGGTATGAACATGAACTGTGCAACTCAGACTTGGACTATCGTAGTTAGTTCAGACTACCTTAACTTAAGTATCCAGATGTTGAGTTATTCTTGAATGTGTGGTCTGTTACAGCTATTAATATATCTGAGATAGTCATAGCAGAATAGACAGTTCAAAAGCTACAACAGACAGCTGCCCTTTTGCCTCCTCGGGGAAGGGCAGGGTGCTCTCCAAGGGGACCACGTCCTGCTTGGCCAAGTCCCTTGATCAGCCTCATCTGGAAGAAGACCGTGAAGAGAACAGACGACTCGATTGCTTTGCATGAAACATACCGCGTGTTTGAAGAAGCACACAGGGAGGACATAGAAGAGCCCAGGAAAGGAGAAGGTGCTCAGAACCTCAGAGAAGTGAGGACTCTGGAGAGGGTGCTCCCTGGAGAGGTCTCGGGCAGCGAGAAGCTCCTGGTGGACTCTGGGGAACAGCGTGTCTGACCCCCTGGGTTCTAGAGTCACGCTGCGTGCTCTGCGTAGCTGCCTCATGAGATGGAGCAGAAAGGGCTGGGCAACACGGGTGCAGCCACGGGGAGAGGGGGTTCACTGCGCATCGCTCCTGAGACCTTACGGAGGACCGTGGCCGGCCCAGCTCAGCTGTGTGCAGGGTGTCGGGGAGGATGCGCGCCTTCCTCTCAGAGGCGAGGGCTGCAGCGGAGGTTGATGTTCTGTGTCTCAGAGGACAGGGTGACCTCAGCTGACAAGCAGACTGAATGTGTAATTACCTCCACTCTCTCCCGCACTGCACTTCTGTGGAAGCTCTTGAAAGAGAAGCTTGTGGGACAGTTACAAACACGGTTCTGTTATTCATGCGGCTCGGGCCTTCTATTGTTGCCACTAAAAAGCCCAAATTCACTATTTCATCTCAAAAATAGAAAAGAGAATTGGTCTACAGGATGCGTTTTTCCACTCAAATGAGCTCATTGGATTTGACCCTCACACGCCCTGAAATTGTTTGGAACTAGTTTCATAAATTGGAAAGGTTTTAATTTTTAATATGGCACCATTAGTGAAAAGCCAGAGGAACTCAAATCTCAGCGTTACAAAAAAAGGGGGAAAAAGCCCAAAGCCAGATCCACGTTGCTTCCCCGAAGATGTCCTTGAGGTTTCTAATCGGTGGTTGAAAGCAGTTTCCAAACCGAAGCCAGGTAAAATCTATAGAGAAGTGGGCTCAGAACGTCCCCGGGCCAGGCCCTCTGTGTCCTCGCCTCCGTGCGGCCGGCGCCTGCCACAGCAGCTAGGCTGGGCCGTCTACTGGAAACTGCTCCCCACGACCTCGTAGAAATGCATTTCCAAATTATAGACAAGATGGCTTTGCCTCCCTAACAGCCTTGGAGTGGTTTCTGCTTTACTGGATTCTGACCTGTTTTCTCCCTCAAGTTATTTGAATGTGAGCCGAGGTGTGAACAAGGCAGGGTGAGGATCAATAATGCAGCCCGCTCCCCTTACACCCACTATGCTGAGAAATCCATTTCTTCCCCTCAGCCTGATTGTTATTTAGCATTTATCCAATACCCTCAAGCCAGGTCTCCTTGAAGCAGAGTAAAACTACGGTAAAATGAAGCCAAAACCCAGATGGAACAGCCCACTAGCCTGTTCCATGGCGGCCCTTGGCTGTCTCGGAGCGGCCGAGTCCTGGGGGAGGAGGACACAGCAGGAGAGCCGTTTCCGCCATCTGTTTCTTGGATGTGAAATGTCATACTCTGTCCCGAGGGGCCACTGTCATGTGCGATTTCTGAGAAAGACGAAGCAAGAGCCTCTATGGAGACGCCGATAGCACTCTCACCCCCAACCTGGCACACCTGTATGTCCCCAGAAACGGTGACCCGGGAAAGA
>NW_006159487.1:2014513-2017013 GCF_000334495.1 Tupaia belangeri chinensis
AGAGTTGATGCGTGTTTGCTCCTCGTGGCTGGACAGGAGCTGCTGGGAGCACAGGCCTGGACTTGCCGGGTCCAGGCTGCTTGTCCATTGTGTGGGGAACCGGTCACGGCTGGAGCAAGCTCTGCCTGAAGCATGTCGTTTTTCATCGTCCCTCTGGAAGACGGCAGGTCCAGGAACAGAGTGCCTCTCCCGGTGGCCCCCGGCCAGCTCGAGCCACAGGTACTGGTCCACTGGCTCCATGCAGGTGGGAGGCAGGGGCAGATTTAGTCCTAAGGAGAAATGGGGCAAGGCTTTATGTACCCCAGCTGTCAGCTGGGTCAGATTATCCTCCGAGACAACACCCTTGTACAGCTTTTCACACTCGAGGTTGCCAGCCCCTAAAGCCTCCCCACTCAGGGCTTTTGCCTTTTCATCTCTTGTTCTGTCTTCATCTACATGAAATTTGGCTCCCACTGACACCAGCCTGTGAAAAGTAAGTCCTCTACACCCTTCAGGGCCCCCCAGCCCCCTGCCCTGCAGCCGCTGCGCAGCCTGTGGCCCGAACACCTTCTCCGGCGTTGCTGTAGGATTTGGGTGCTCACAGTTCTCCCTCCTTTGACCATTTTCCTGACAATCTACTCTACCTCACTCAATGAGTTCATTCATTTCTCCTTAACCTCTCTGCAAGCTGCGCCCGCCTCCCCTCTCACACCTGGCTTGGGCCGCTGACTGGCATCCGTCATTCACCCTGGACCTCAGTCCCCGTTCTCCACCGCTGTGCCAGGCTGCTTACTCCTTCCCAGAGGTACCCGCCCTGTTTGCCTTCCGCGTTGTAGCTCGCTCTCGTCCCTGCCTACAATCCCATGTCCTTGTCTCTAATCGCTCAGCTCAGTCTCGACCTTCCCAGGAAGGCTAGGTCGTTCCAGTTAAAGATACGCTGTCAGCTGTGGTGGCAGTGGTAAGGCCGCATCAACAGGCCCTGGGGTTGCGTCCTGAGGCCTCGCCAAACATGCCCAATGCACGTGTCCGTATCTGTGGCCAGGCTGGGGCTGGGGGTGATCATGGTGTGAAGACCCGACTGGAGATGCTCTACCTTCACAGAAATAAATACGCTTAAAACACCCTCTCCATCCTGTAAAAGCTCACAGAGGCTTCTTACTGCTTCTCTCATGTCACATACCGAAGCTCGCTTCAGGTGACTTTTTATTTCACATACATGTTAAAATGACAAAATCTGAGACCAGTGGATGGCATCATGGTTACATCACTGGACTCCCACATAGTCAACCACAGTTCGAGTCCCAGACTCGGCGGCTTAAAATTCACACCAGGTGTGCGTACATGCGTGCCCAAGATCCAGAGAGGAGAATGGAGGAGAAGGGATTGTGGTGTGGCCATCCCCTCCTGGGGGTCGATTTTAACTTTCTGTCTCTCCAGAAAGTGCATGTGCCCTACAGGAAAAATCTCTCTCAAAAAAAAATTTACAGGGGGACCAGCAGTTAGCATAATGGCTATGTCTCTGGACTCCCATGTAGTTGACGGCGTTTCACGTCCCGGACCCGGTGGCTTAAACTCACGCCGAGCGCGTGTGCGTGCATGTCCAAGATCCCGAGAGGAGAATGGAGGAGAAGGGATTGCAGCATGACCATCCCCCCTGGGGGGTGATTTCTTGCTTTCTATCTCTCTGTCTGTCTGTCTGGCGAGCACATGCGCACTATAGCGAAAACCTCTCAAAAACCAAACAAACAAACAAACAATTACAAAACTGCCTCAGCTGTTTCAAGGACCCTACCTTTCTCACTGTCCCATGAATCTCGCTGAGGGTCAGCAGTCTTGGCTTACCTGCAGTGGCATTCTGGGACGGCTCGAGCAGTCCGCCTTGTGTAAAGTTGGTGTGGGATAGATCCCTGCGGGTTAGGAGAGGGTCCTTGTTTCAGCGTTCTTCCTACCAAGCTAATACTGCGTATGCGCTGTTCGATGCTTCAGTTATTGCTTGCCAGTTCCAAATAATTCTTCCTCTTGTTAGTTAGGCCTCCAAATATGAGGTATTCTTGACATCTGTGAGAAGGAGAGACAGGGAGAGAGTCGAACATGAGAACAGGACTTCTGTGCGTGGCAGCAGCAGGACCGAAAGCTCTGAGTAATTACAGACCTGGAGAGACACTTGTTCCTTGAGAGGTCGCACCCGCGTACAGTGAGAGCATGACCAGACAGGGGAGGGAGAAAGCACCACACAGCAGGCCGTGGGCATGAGGCATCCCTTCCCCGTTTCTCCGTCCTCGTGGGATTTTGGCCTCGTGTATTTTTCAAGCCTCCAAGTCTGGGACTTGGATCGCCTGGTCAGCCATGTGGGATCTAGCTCCCTTAACCTCTGGCCATGGAGCCAAGCCTGGAGAAATGTTTTCATGAGTGAACTAAGAAAGGAGTATGTGAGGTTTTCAGAAATTCATTAAAAAATGCATACTGTAGAAGAAAACCTTACATGGATTTCAACTTTCTCTGCACCAAAATAAATTTCTAC
>NW_006159487.1:2020671-2031077 GCF_000334495.1 Tupaia belangeri chinensis
AGAACACACCCGTGCCCATTTATTGTGTATTGTTTATGGCTGCTTTTATATGACCATGACAGAGTTTAAATTTGTGACAGAAACTAAATTGTTTGCTCTCTGACCCTTTAGAGGTAAAGGCTCACAACCTCTGCTCTAGGCCATGGAACAAGCCTCTACACAAAAAGTGCAGTCCATGGAAAAACCAATTGATAAATTTGGACTTCACCAAAATTAAGAACTTCTGCTCCTTACATAACGCTATTAGGACACTAAAATTACAGACTGGGAGAAAATTTTGGCTAACCACATATGTAATAAAAAGTTCTCTCAAACTCAATATTAAGAAAACTATCAAAATTCAATACCCCACAATGATGGGGTGTGGTCATGTTGCAATTCTCTCTCTACTTCTCCATCTTGTGGCATACATGCACACATGCCGTGTGTGTGTGTGTGTGTGTGTGTGTGTGTGTGTTTAAGAGAGATTTTTGCTACAGGCTGCATATGCTTGCCAGAAATCACCCTCCAGGATGATGTCCACACCATAATCCATTCTCATCCATACTCCGCTCAGGATTTTGGGCTTGCACACACATGCGCCCAGCATGTTGTAAGCCACCAGGTTCCTGGACTCGAACTGTGGTCTACTATGTGGGAGTCCAGTGATGTAGTCATTGCTCTATCTGTTGGTCCCATTAATGTGTTTTTTAAGCCTCCAGACAGGGATTCCAATCATAGTTAACCCTGCAGGATCTGGCTTCTTTAGCTCCTATGCAATAGGACTGGCCTCTACTAAATACCTGTATTCATACTTGTTCTTTTTCTAGAGTAATTGCTGTCTGCACCCCAATCATTTCCTGTGAGAAGGTAATACGTTTTTACAGAGTTGAGATCAGACATTGAATCTGTTACTTTTGGCTTATTTGAAATTCCATAGTATTTTTTTCTCTTTTGCAGCAAATGTAAGTATAACTTTATTTCACTTTTAATCGTATTACCCATTATTAAATTAGAAGTTGTTTGAGGGTTTACGAGACCACATTTTACAGTTTACAAATGTTATAGTTTATAAATGGTAGTTTATAAATTTATACTTTATATTATAAATGGTGGTTTATAAATGTTTACTGAATAAATAAATGGAGGAATTAATTTGTAAGTGAATATTTCAAAGCAGAACTATATTAATTTCTAGTAGCAATTTTATGCAGTATTATAATTTTAGTGGGAGATCTAATTAGAGATAAGCTATTTGTAATGTCTGAAATACTGTAATTTTTAAATTTTTTAAAAAAAATTTCTCTCTTTTGATATTATTGTTACCCAAAATGTTCTCTAAAGTACACTTTTTCCTTTTATTCTTTGCTTTATTTACATTTAATCACTGTACATTCTTGCAGTATATGAAATTAATCCTCCTACGTGAATACACTGCATATTAGTCTGAATAGCCAAGGAGGTTACCATACACATCACCGCTAACACGTGATTTTCCACTTTTGCATCTATTAAATGGTTTACTCTCCTGTTTTCCCCCTTGGCTCCCTCCTGGCTGCCTCCCACTGCCCACCTTCGTCCTCCCACGCCGTCTCGTCTCCAGTAGCCACAGTCGCCCTCCCTGCCTTTACACCTCCAGTCTCCAAGTCCATTCTGACTCACTTCCGCCTGTCTTGTGTACTACGAAGGGTTCAGATACGTTCTTCAGTTAGTTCCCGGTTTGCGCTTACACTAGTGTGTCCCAAGAAACACTTGGGGGAGGAAGAATGTTGATTAAATAAGAAGCGACACAGTTTTAAAGCATATGTGTATAAAAAATACTAAGAGCACTTATAGCCTTGCTTGTTCTATTACGGTATACTGCATCTTTTACGAAATGGGGTGCTATCAGAGTAGTGTCAAGATGGTGGGTGACTGATCTCCGGTGCACGACTGAATGGGGCCTGGTTTGCACACTCATGCATAGGCCGTTTTGCACACCAACTACCATAGACGTGTGTGATCTATTTTGTCTTAGCGGGTCTATCTTGTATGTCTTGCCTTATGTTTTAACATATATCGCGATATTTTGTTATCTTGTTTACTCTTGCTTTCAATAAAATGTTTGTCTCTATAATTTGGATTTTTCTATTACACAATAAAAAAATCCACATGAGTCAAATTTTTATCCCTTTTTTTTTTTTTTGAGAGGTTTTCGCTATAGGGCGCGTGCGCTTGCCAGACAGACAGAGAGAGACAGAGAGACAGAAAGCGAGAAATCACCCCCCAGAGGGGATGGTCACGCCTCAATCCCTTCTCCTACATTCTCCTCTTGGGATCTTGGGCACGCACGCACACGTGCCCGGCGTGAGTTTTAAGCCACCGGGTCCGGGACGCGAACCGCGGTAGACTACGTGGGAATCCAGCGACATAGCCATTACACTAACTGCTGGTTCCCGAATTTTTATCCCTTTTCACAATAATTAGTCTGCGATACCATTTCTTGCTGTCTACTTTCACTCTCTTGCATATTATATCACATGATTTCCTCCTGTTACATCAATATATTTTATTTTTAATAAATTCTGGGTTCAAGAGTTGGGGAAATGCTGACTTAGTCAAATAATCATTTGTGTGACTATGTGATTAATGCGTCCATTGTTTTTAAGAACATAAGTTTAAAAACAGGCCGTGTCTGTGTCCCTCTCTCTGTTGCATCGCTAGTACCCAGCTCAGTCCCTGACACGTGAAGGAGCTAAACTGAAATTGTGTATTAATATCCATACAATCAGGAGCTGGTAATTAATTAATGCCATTAAGATAGCAAAGATTTCCATTGTGCATTAAGCCTCAGGATGGATTAGGAAAATCATCTTTTTACTTTCATTGGCATGTTTTCAGGTCTGGGTTGTTCCAATTTTTAAATATTTATTTATTCTATACTTTCAATCACTATAAATCCCTTAGCTTGCAAAGTAATTTACCCAACATGAAATATATTTCAGTCCAGGTGAGGCTGCTATATGCATTCCAATTTTAGCCAGCTACCTACCTGTCTACCTGTCTCTTTACATGAAATTATCTGTTCTCACTAATCAAATGTGTGTGTATGTGTGTGTGTGTGTGTGTATTGAACTTTGTGGGAAGCCCTTTTTTGAGTCACTTGATCGTATTTAGAAAAACTACCTTTAGCACTTCTAGAATTTAAACTCACTATTAAAGTAACCTGCTTCTATATCTAAATGCCATATTATCTTTCTAGAGTATTTCAGCTTCTGTTTCCATTGAATATATGCTTAAGCATTGTCACAAGGAAGTTATTTCAAAACTTATACGTGCAGATAAATCAGATTTGAGCCCACATAAATTGGTACTTTTAGATTTTTTTAAAACTTTTTAGCTTTCCACTTTATTAGTGACAACTTCTTTAAGATTCTATTCATTATCAGTGAGTCACTAAGTTCAGCCCACATTCAAGAGGTGAATTAGCCTCCATCTTTTGAAGGATGGGGTGTGAAAGAATTTATATATTTTAAAATAATCACATAAAAAAGTAAAACCCATATTCTTAGATAAAAGAAAATACTTTATCTCTAAAATAAACAGAATACTGTAAAAATGTAACAGATATAAAAAAATTCTAAAAGTTAAAAAATTACTAATGTAATTGCTGAAATACATTAAAATCTAATAGATGAGATAAAATTAGGAAAGCCGACAAGAATTTCTTATGAAAACCAGTAATTGTAAACATTTTTAAAAGCAAAGAATTAGAATAAAGATGATCAGTAAAGAAGCTCTAGTACTCACTTGACAGGAAGTGCAGCATGCATGAGAGGAGAAGCATTTATCAGCCAAGAGGGAGGAGGTGGAACAGAAGAGTGAAAGGGGAGGAGGAAGAGATTAGAAGATGGAAAAGGAAAAGGAAAAAGAAAAAAATAAAAAAGCATAAGAACAAAAAAGAGGAAAAATTAAAAATGAAATTGAGTGAGTCCAAGTTGAGTTGTCATCAGAAACCCTGAATTCTAGAAAGTAATATTGCAAATACTTTCAAAAATATGAGTTAAAGTGATGCTCAAATAGGGGTCACCAGATTGTGTGGTGATTAAGGCACTTGGACTCCCAGATGGTTGACCACAGTTTGAGTCCTGGACCTGGCAACTTAAAAACCACACTGGGTGTGTGTGCATGCATGACCATCCTGAGAGGAGAATGGAAAAGAAGGGGTTGTGGCATGGCCATCTCCTCAGGAGGACGATTTTTAATTTTCTCTCTCTCTGGTGAGCACACATTTACTATACGAAAAAAAGAGAAAACACCCTGTAAATAATAATAATAAAAGAAAAATGATAACAAAAATAGTCCCGATTAAATAAGACAAAATTATTTTTAAGTCTTGTGAGGACAAATCATTTTATCCTCCATCGGGGCGGGTTTATAGAACAAACATTTCAAACTGGAGCATAAGGCTTGGTGAATCTGAGGAAAAGTTTTCAGGGGAAGATAAGGGGACAGTATTTAAATATCAATATAAAAGGAGACAGAGACTTCTCCTTTCCCTTCCACTAGTGCAAACTTGACAACTTAGATCAAGCCTCACACCAAAAAACCCAGAAAATCTTGGTGAGGGGAAGATTTATTTGAAGTTTTGAAAATTAATAAGGCAGTAAAGAAATAGAAGCCAGAACTTTATAAGAAGAGAACTTGGAGAAGGAAGCTTTTAGCCTCAGGAACATCTGCAGATGTAAGACGCACCATGGGCAGGGCTGTCACGGACTCAGATGACTTGGAAACAAATCCTGGAGTTCACAGCCCACATGTGCAAGGGACATAGCAGGATGAAAATGTTACAGTTAAGGGCAAATCTTAATACGTACGGACTGACACCTACCTATGATTTTAGGAATTATTTATTTTACTTTATTTATTATTATTTAAAATTTGACCAAAGGAAAAGAAAGGGAAGGTGAGAAAGCAAGCCACCAGGTCCAGGACTTGAACCATAGTCGGCCATGTGAGAGCTCAGCACGTTAGCCACCATGCATATACCACATTTTATTCAGAGAGATAGAGACACAGAGAGAAAGGGAGAGAGAGAAGACGAGAGAGCACTCTCCTCCCATGAGGCATGGTCACACTGAAATCCCTTTTTCTCCACCTCTTCCACCTTTTGCAAATACACACACATGTATATGTGACCAGTGTATTTTTCAAGCCACCAGGACAAGATCTTGAACTGCATAGTTGGCCAGTGGGATCCGACTAGCCACCAGGCCACAGGCTGGTCACAGATTTTAATCATATAAATCCCTTATTGGATTAAGGTGATTCTGAATTGCTATTTTCTAATTACCTGTCAGCATACAATGTTCTGAGGGAAGATAATATCATTATATAACACACACACACACACACACACACACACACACACATATCATTATCGACACACACATATATATATATATAATTTTTAAACACAATGTTCAGTGTACAGTTAAATTCTAGAATGCAAGGACACATTTTAAAAACAAAGGAAATTATAGGCAAAGGAAAGCAACACATGAGGGATTAAGTTAATAGAAAGACCAGATATAAATTTTAAAATAAGAGTGTTTAACACGTTGTTGAAGGGAGGAAAATGTAATGTTTAAGAAAGCACAATATAAGACTGAAATCTTAGGCAAAGACTGAAACATATAAAAATGAATTAAACTGAATATCTAGAACTAAATAATCAATGACCAAAATTACATATAATGGAAGTAAATTTTAAAGAAGACTAAGTTCAGCTAAATTTTCTTAGTCTAGGACTGGCCCTGTACACAATGGTTAAGCATTGTGGGTCTGGAGCTAGATCCCACATGATTGACCTTGTTTTGAATCACAGCCCAGTGGCTTAAAAATCATGCCAAGCACATGTGCATGCATTCCTGGAATCTTGACAGGATGGAGAAATGGGGGGAAAAGGATTGCTGCCTGACCATGTCCCTCGGTGAGTTCACTCTCCTCCTCTCTAACAAGTGCACACATACTCTTTTACAATTAAAGAAACAAATTTTATTATTATTATTTATTATTATTTCAATTTCTTTTATACATTCAATCTTGTTACTTAGCTTGCAAAATGAAAATTCCAAGATGTGTACTTTTTGCACGGGTTCAGTTGACAATACTATAAGGTCATCCCTCAACAGATAATAACCCATTTCTTTGTGAAACAAACTTAAAATTTTTCTTTATCACATTCTCTAAATGCTCTTCCTCTGGAACTGCGATTATATAAATAATATCCTTTTTTGTTTGCAATAACTTCCTATCTTATTCTCTTTTATATACTTTCTATCTTATTTCCCTTCATGTGTTTCAGTTTTCATATTTTCTTTGGATCTGTCTTCTAGTTCACTTATTCTCTCTTCAATTGTATCTTATTTGCTTTAAAGTTTGAAGTGTTTGTGTCTACTGGGAAGTGAATGATGCTGAAATTAATGAAGAATATTGGCATGTATAAATATGAGAGGAAATCTAAATAAATGTCTGTTGCATAAAATAATATCTAATAAGATAATTCTAAGAAGACACACATTTGTAATAAAAGACATAAAAATAATACTAAGTAGTCAGAAAATGTTTAGAAGATTGTTGAATGTTCTAAATTCTTTACATTATCCAGGAAAATGTAGAATTATTCATTCATAGTATATAGATATATCATGAACACATGTAGTAGTTGCTACTATAACTATTGAAAGGGCAATGAAATAATGTATAGATAATAAAATGCTGGGAGAAAATGAATAATAAAAAATGTTTAATCTAGAAAATAAATGATCTAAGCAATGTATTATTCTAAATAATTTATCTTGAGAGAGAAATAATGTACAAAAAAAAAAAGAAAAGAAGATAAAACAGAATAAAGCAGGTTGGACAAATTTTTTTAAGAGAGATTTTTGCTGGGACCAGCAGATGTCATAATGGTTGTCACTGGACTCCCACATGGTTGACTGTGGTTTGAGTCCTGGACCCAGCAGTTTGAAACTCATGCCAGGTGCATGTATGTGTATGCCCAAAGTCCTGAGAGGAATATGGAGGAGAAGGGATTGTGGTGTGGTCACCCCCCCCAAGGGGGCATGATTACTTGCTTTCTGTTTCTCTGTCTCTCCAGTGAGAGCACACATGCTATTGCAAAAGTTTCTCTTAAAAAAAAAAAAAAAAAAAGAGGTTTTGCCTTAGGGCACATGCGCTTGCCAGAGAGAAAGAGAGAGAGACAGAGACAGAGAGACAGTGAGAGTGAAAGTGAGAAATCACACCCTAGGGGGCATGGCCATGTCATAATCCCTACTCCATTCTCCTGGGATCTTCGGGCATGCACGCACATGCATGCGATGTGATTTTCAAGCCATCAGGTCCAGGATTCAAACCATGGTTATCCATGTAGGAGTCCAATGATGTAATTGCTATGCCATCTGCTGGCCCCTGGACAATTTTAAAAAAAAGAAAAACCAGTACAATTGTGTATTTAAACTCAGATATATCATTATCGACACTAAAAGTAAAAATACAAATACTCCAATTAGAAGATGAAATTGTCAATTAAAAGAGGATAATACTAGATTAAAGACACAATGACATCTCCAATATTTAGCCACATTGACTGCTATGAAAGATCTAAAGCAACAACATTGACAGTGACAAGAGGCATCACAAAAATACTCGGGCACAGAAAAAGCCAAAGTAAAAGATGTAAAAATTATATATCATATTGGGCACAAAACAATCGAGCGTGGGTATTAACTACACATGAACAGGGCAGGATGTTGTAAAGAAGAACATTTCTGGAGATGAACAGGAGCACTTACATTAACACCATAAGATGGAGACCTGCCTTATTTCCCTCCTCTGTTGTTTCCTAACTGACTGTTTAGATGCAGAACAGGTGTAGACCGAGCCGTACAGACGAGCTGCTCCCCGTTTGAAGCAAGCGCGAGTGAAGCTGGTGCACAGTCATGCCCAGGCTTTGTGCGACATGCTTTCATTCCTCTGAGAGAGATGTTGAGAAGGAAATTGCTGGGTGATATAGGAGCCGTAGGTTTCAGTTCCTAAGAAGGTGCCCCTTATTTTCTACAGTGGCTGAGTATACCATGTCACATTCCCACCAGTGATGTGCAGGGGTGTGGGTGCCTTCCCGCCTGTGATGGGCAGGGGGGCGGGTGCATTCCCACCTGTACTGGGAAAGGGTGCAGGTGCATTCTCACCTGTAATGGACAGGGGTGCGGGTGCATTCTCACCTGTACTGGGCAGGGGTGCAGGTGCATTCCCACCTGTACTGGGAAAGGGTAGGGTGCATTCCCACCAGCAATCCTGCTTCTCCACGTCCTGGTTAGCATCAGGTATTGTCAGCCTCAGGTATTGCTGCATTTTTGTTTTAGCCCTCTGATGGGCCTGCCATTGGGTTTTAACTGCATTTCTCTGAAGGCTAATATGTAGAGCATCTTCTTAGGTGCCTATTTGCCATCCCCATTTTGTCCTCTGTGAAGTATGTCTTTGTGTCTTTTGCAAGGTGTTTTATTTTTTAATAATTATTTTATTTAAATTTATTTATTTTAATTGAACCAGAGAGGGATAGAGTGAGAGAAAGAGGAGGAGGAGGAGGAGGAGGAGGAGGAGGAGAGAGAGAGAGAGAGAGAGAGAGAGAGAGAGAGAGAGAGAAAGCTGTCAGGTCTAGGACTTGAACTGCAGTCGGCCATATAGGAGTCCAGTGCCCTTAGCCACCATGCTGCCTGACAGCCAGGTTTTTAACTAGGGTCTCTTTAACATTTTTAAGACTGCTCTTACCGCAGGCAGCCACCTGCACACCCACCTCTTTCTCAGAGAGGGTCTTGTGTCGTTGTCCTGGCTGATCTTGACTTCCTGGTCCTGTAGCCTCGTCTCCTGAGTTCTGGGTTACAGGTACACACCACTCCATGCCCGACCTTTAGGTGAGACCGGGGTTGAACCTGGTTCTCCTGGTCCCAGAGTGCAGAGCGGTGTCTAGGCAGCATGTGCCACCGTGGCTGGGCTATGGGATTGCTTTCGTGCTGTGAAATGTTTCTCTAGTCACTAGCTTGTCTTCTCATCCTTTTCATATGGGCTTCTGTAGGACGGAAGTTTGATTTCGATGCGGTCTAATTTGCCATTTTCTCTTTTACAGACTGTGCCTTCCGTTTTCATTACTGACATTAGGTGGGTGAGTTTTCCAGAGATGCAGAGAGAGGGGGCGCTCTAGCAGGGGGTGGTCGTGCTACTCTTCCTCCATTTCTCCACCTCTTCGGGCACACATACACACACAAGCTGTTTTTCAAGCAGTCAGGGCCAGGATTTGAACTGTGGTCGGCTATGGGGGCTCTGGTTCCCTCGGGACAGCATTTAACTGCTGTGCTGTGGGGCCAGCCCTCTTACAGACTGAGCTTTGGGTGCCCAGACTCAAAACTCTTTGCCCAGCCCTAGATCCTGAAGATTTTCTTCACTTTCTTTTTTTCTAATGTTATATAGTTTTACCTTTTACACTTACATCTGTAATCCATTGTGAATGAATTTTTCTGTGAGAATTTGTATACGAGAAACTTTAGATGCCTCTCTGTACGTGCCATTTTAAAACATGACAACATATATCTTTGATTTCAAACAAACAATTTGATATGCACATAAATTAAAACGGGGAATGACAAAGGCCTAACACGCTGGACGTCTGTACACCGTGTTGCTTCTGCCGTGCCAATTACCAGAAATACTCAGCTTTCTGAACCCGCACTCTCCTCAAAGGTCACTTCCAAGTCCCAGTTTCTTGAGAAATGTTCCCTGACACCCACCTGGGTGGAGCAACTTCCCTCTTTGATATTCTGCAGAGCCTGGGAGTACAGTGGGTGCCACACGCACCTAGAGTCTGGGCTTGTTCCGCGCCCTTGCGTACTTCATGCTGTGTGCGCCCGAGGGGCCTTGCACACGCACACACACACGCACACGCACACGCACACGCACACGCGCCCCGCCAGTCTTCCTGCCCCTCCCCCTGGCTGCCTCTCTGTAGCCTTCGGTTCTCAGTGCGAGTACTGCTTTCATAAGACGGGCTGAGTTCTCTCCTTCAGCCCGCGGGCATATCTACCTTTCCCAGTGTATTATGAACCTTATGGGGAACTGCTTGGTGTCCGTCACCTTTGCGTGGCCTGCTCACAGCACAGAGCCTGGAAAATGATGGGAACTCAGGAAATATTCCTTAACAACTGGATTGAATGAGTGAATTTTTTATTTGTAAATTTCTAAAGAAGGCAGTTGAGATTTACAGCTTAACTTCATAGAGTCTGGATGCTGGAAAGATTCAATGCTAGATTTCCGAGGAAGAAAGCGGAGTACTTCATTTATCTGCACAGCCAATGTTTAGGAGAACAGCAATATTTACCCAGATAATTCCTGCT
>NW_006159487.1:2031581-2035150 GCF_000334495.1 Tupaia belangeri chinensis
CTGCTGGAAACAGAGGGCAAAGTTGTACATAGAACATTTCCTGAAATACTCATTTGATCAGAATTAAATCACTGTGATAATTCGAGCAATCAGAGTCATTACTTATATTCTTGAATTCCTTTGGAATGTAGAGTCATTGCCAACGAAGCGTCCTATTATGTTTCTTACATTATAAAATACATGCATCATGAGTTGTGGGGTGGCCGGGCACAGGGGGCTGCCAGTGGCCAGACTTCACCAGAGCACTTTACAAAGACTGCGCATAATTTCGCTGGCCTATTTATGAGTTAAAAATACACATTACTTTGTTTGGCCCATTTTCCATTCGCACTCTCCCGGGAGCCTGGTTGAACTGCAGTTCCTTCTGAACGCCCTCCCCTCATTCTATCTCCCACCCTGGCTCCTGGAGTGAAAAGTCACTTTGCCGTTGTCAGCAGAGTTGGAGCGCCGTGCGTCCCGCCCGGACCGGGAGAGGTAAAAGTCCCACGTGGGGGACTTTCCATTCTTAGCTAAATCTAGTTGCTTCGGCCCGAGGGGCTAATCAAATATTATAAACACTGATTAAATAAGGTAGGTCGTTCCTATCACCAGTTTCCAGAGGGGAAATGGAGGCACCACTCCGGGGACATGTCTGCAGACTTGGGACGACAATTTGCTGGTGCGAGCAGCGAGCAGGGGAGGGAGGCGTCTGCCAGCAAGCAAGTCACCTCTGGGGCTGCGAGGCCATGAAAGCTCCCCGCTGTCTGCGGTGTGTCCGCTTGCCGTGTGCCCAGCTCCATGTCCGAGGTCTGCCCATCCTGTATCGGCGTCTTGTCCCCGTAGTCCTTGCCAGCTGGAACCAAAAGCTGATCACACACGGCGTCCTCGACGTCTCCTCGACAGCAAAGAGCAGAAGAAATCCTCCCAATCAAATGAAATGTCAGTCGAAGCTCACACACATTAAAGCAAGCTATGTTATATTGTTTTCGTAGATTAGAGATGAACCGGTTTCTAATTAATTTCTAGGAAGTAAACTAGCTCAGTGGGGTTTATGATTCAGGAGTGGTCTTTAGCCTAGTTTTGCTGCTGCTGTTCTTGTGAGTTTTCATTCCGGGACCCACTCCCTAGCTCCCGGCTCCTGGCGAGGCTGGTACAGCACGTGACTTGGGTAGAAGCTGCTCCTAAGGGCACTGCCTGGGGACTGAAGAAGGGCCCGCTCCCAGAACCCCTTCCTTCCTTATCCCGAGCTACAGCCTGTGAGTGTGCACGCAGGCCCCGAGGGGGGAAATCTCGGGTTCCAGCTGGCCACACCTCGACAGGCCTCAGCCCTGCGCAGTCATCTCCGTCCCGCCAGACAGGGGTGCCTTCGAGAGTCTGGGCCGTGTGGCTGCACAGGAGGGAGGCGGGAGCAAACGGGGGCTTTCGAATGAAGACTTTTGAGATGGGCTGCAGATTTCCGTGGCAGAGGAGATGTTCTTGGACGTCCTGGGGTCAGGGCAGCTTCTGTGACGCTGTTTCCTGCTTCTTGTCTGACATCTCCTCTTGATGGCTGGCTGGGACTGACTACCCCTCCCGCACTTCGACCGTGGACTCCGGAGGAGGAAGTCCTTTGCTCCTAACTCCGGCTGTAAGGATCATTCTGAAGCTGGAATCCAGAGACCCTCAGGCAGCCTCCAGACTCTCTCTTCCTCAGGGTGGATTCCCAGTGCTAAACGTTACCTTAGATTCTGAAGACATGGCCCAAGAAACAGCAGCTCGCCATCACTGGGAGCTTGTGAAGGGTGTGCAATCTCCACCCCACCTCCCCAATCTGATTATGCTTTTTAAATGAGTTACTTTATTTATTTATTATAATTTAACCATTTGACCAGAGAGAGACAGAGCGAGAGAGCGAGAGAGCGAGAGAGCGAGAGAGAGCAAGTCGCCAGGTCTGGGACCTGAACCATGGTGGGCCACATGGGAGTCCAGCGCCCTTAACCACCATGCCACCTGCTCTAAACACCCAGGGGCGGGTTTCTGGACCATCAGTAAGTTTACCTGCAGCTCTGTAAGCACCGACAGGCTGGTCAGTATTTTCCAGGGTGGCAGGACTGTGTCTCTGTGTGCGCTCTGGCTGCGCTGCGTCCTCCCCCTTGTCACCGTGTGTCACTCAGTTGTGTAGAGGCCCGTGGGGTTAATTTGTTTGTTCCCTTACTTGCTTTTTCTGAGGGGGAAAGGACCCAAGGGTGATGTCCAGCCCATCCCTCTGCCCCTCACCCCCTCTGTGGGGAGAAAGTGCCACAGCGTGGCCGATGGTGATCCCAGGGTGCACAGTGCCCCCCAGGCACTCCTCGGACAGGGCTGTGCTGCCTTCCCGCACCCTCTCTCCACCCTTCCTGGGCTCCACCTCTCCTTCCTAGTCCTGGTCTGCACAGAGGGATCCTCAGGGCAGGGGTTTTACTCCACCCGTCAGACGTGTCCCGGAGGGATGCTGATGTTGGTCCTGTGTTCACGCGTTCATTTATTTTTACCACAGACCCCTCTTAGGTGAAGTGTGTGTTCAAGGTTTCTGCTCATTTCTACATGGAATTGTTTTTGCTGTTGTTACTGAAGATGGTTACCTGTAGATGCACTAGAGAATTAACATGTTCACCTGTCGAGTCACCCACCCCCGGGCACGGTGTGACTCTCCACGTGTGTGGCTCTTCCTCCGCCCCTGCAGCTCGCACGTTACAGTTCACCACAGAGGGCCAGCACGGGAGCCGCTGGGTCTGTGTCTACGTACTTTGTGCTCTGTAAACTTTTAACAATGTTCTAGTTCAAATTAGTCATTGCCACAGTATATGAAATGAATCGTTACGTGTTGGCTTTGCTAAACTCACTATTTCTGGAGACCCTTGTACATTTCTTGGGATATTTTGATGCAGCAGATCATGACACCTGTGGACACGGACGGTTTTATTCTTCCCCAGCTTCTCGTGAAGTGCTTTGGGTACATGGCCCATGCCCGCCTCCTGCCCCACGCTGCTGTGTGTCCTCGAGGGGGAGAGAGGAAGGACAGTGCCTAAATTCCTGCCAACCTGACGCACTTCAGTTTCAACCCCTGCCGTGATTTACTCCGGAGTCTTCTGAGACACGTGCCACGCTCCTGCACAGGCTCCGTGACTGGGTCGATCAGACGACGAGGTGGAATGTGCTCAGCCAAAACCAGAGACTGATCTGGATTTGTTTTCCTCCGCAGTACCGAGGGTAAGTGTGGATCTTTCTATCCCTGCTCTTTTCTTTCCCTGGATCCTTAAGTTTCTCTTCTGACCGTAATTCTAGAGAGAGGGCCCAGGTAGTGAGGAGAAGCATGTGTGTGGAACAGGCTAAAATCATGTAGACATTGCACATTGCACATGGTGCTCAAAGAAATCGAGTTGAATGCGTCACCCAGGGCCAGAAAAAACTCGATCTCAGTTTATGTCCCGACTATTTTAAATCGGAGCCGGTAAACCACAACATGGGAGCCTTGCTCGGCTGGTGTGGCTGTTGATACCCACAACATTTGGATTTTAAAAAGGGAGTTGCGCATTGTGTGTGGGAGACGAGGGTGGTGGGGTGGTGGGGTG
>NW_006159487.1:2037039-2039285 GCF_000334495.1 Tupaia belangeri chinensis
GGAGTTGCGCATTGTGTGGGGGAGACGAGGGTGCTGGGGGGGTGGGGTGGTGGGGTGGCGGGCCGGGGGACAGACAGCCACGGCTCGCACCCCAGTCGGAGCAGAGGCATGGAGGGCAGCACCCTCCAGAGCACATGTGCATTGGGTTTTCTCTTACTCTGGGGTCACGGAGTAAACCCTGGCTCTCCGAACCCCTTCTATTTCACTGATCTGGCCACTGAGGTTCAACTCGCCTCACACCGTGAAGAAGACTGTAGCTTCCTGCTGTTTCTAAGCAACCTTGGAAGCAAAGTCCTCCACCTTGAAGTTGTTTAAAACACAGACAGCAACACACTGGAAGGTTCACGTCAATAGACTCTTGTTTTTCTTCCTCCTCTTTCTTTCTTTTTCGCTCTTTCTTTCTCTCTTTCTTTCTCAGCTTTTCCTTCCCTTCTTTCTTTCTCTCTTTCTTTTTTTTTGTTGAGAGATTTTTGCTATAGGGCACGTGGGCTCACTGGAGAGACAGAGAGACAGAAAGCAGGAAATCACCCCCCGGGCGGGATGACCGCACTGCAATCCCTTCTCCTTTCTCCTTTCAGGATCTTGGGCATGCACGCAGACGCGCCAGGCATGAGTTTAAGCCACTGGGTCTGAGCCTCAATCCAGCTGAGTACAAGGGAGGTCAGTGAGTAACCACGATGCCATCTGCTGGTCCCCGGACACTGCTTTCATCTCCCGCTTCCTGACCCAGAGGCTCTCTGTGCAGTCTGCAGCATCCACACCTGGGGGCTGCAGGGCTACCCTCCACGCCGAGGACTAACTTCCCGGTTCTCTCTTCTTAACAAGTCATTCTTTCTGCGGCATTCAGTTGATTTAAGGCAAACTTGGGATAAATCTAAGCGCCACTTCGGGCCTCTGCCAACTGTCTCTGTTCTTGGGTGCACATCCCAGAGGTGTCTGAGGTCAAGAATACAAGCAGAGGGGTTTGGATAAAACATGGTTTGTGATGAGACCCTCCAAGAAGTGCACAGAGAAGGTGGTGGGCGGGGCTGCCCCTGACCTGAACGCAGCTCCTTGCTTGGGCTGTGTGAGGCGCCGTGGTTCCCGAGCATGGGCGACCTGTCAGAAACAGAACTCTCTCTGCATTTGTGACCCCGTGTTTGGGGTCAGGTCATCGGCAGAGAATAACGGCCACTTGCAGCTCCCCATGGCCCACCTTCCGTCCTCAGCCTCTGCCCTGGCCAGAGCCCAGACGTGCTCTGTTGTCCCACAAGAAGGCTGCGTTCTTTCCGTCTGACGACCTCGGCCTTGTCTTGTCTCTGAAAGTTTGAGTGTTTTGGTTGAGGTGGGCAGGAGCTGCTCGGCGACCCTGGGGGGGGGCACCTGGGGTGGGCCTCTGTGCTGGGCCCCCACTTGCCATGTGGCTGCTCAGGCTCTTCCTGGCTTTCCCCCCCAGACCCTCCCTCGATTTCTCCGTGACGTACTACACATACATGCACGACAACATATGGGTGTGTCTCTGCATGCATGTCCTTGTATGTGGTCTATACATATGTGTGTACATGTGTCTCTTTATTAAACTAACATTTCTGAGTGAATAAGAAAAAAAGGCACATCCTCCTTTCAGGAGAAAGCTTCATTTTTCAAAATTAGTTATTTAATTTTATTTATTATTATTATTTTAAAATTTGACCAGGGAGACTGAGAGAGAAACAGAGGGAGAAGAAAAGTGAGAAAGCAAGCCAGGTCTGGGACTCAAACCACAGTCAGCCATGTGGGAGTCCAGCACCTGAACCACCACGCCACTTGTTGGCCTCGTCCTTAAAGCTTCTTGACCCCATCCCCAGGTTGTCCCCTCCTAGGGCCAGGCCCCACACTCACACCACAGGACCTGAGAGGGCTCAGTGGCCAAGCACCGAGTCCTACTCTGTCCCTTTGTCTGTCCCCGTGGCCATCTGCCAAATTCAGCCTGTTCGAGAGTTGTCCTAAGAACCAACTAGGAGCCTTACGCAGGCCAGACTGAGGGTCAGCAGGGTCGCCGCCACTTTGAATTAAGAAAGGGCCCTAATGAGAACCACCAGTCCAAGTGCTGAGTCACAGGGAGCTTCGAGGAGTGGTCAGATGAGAGCCAGGAGTATTTGAAGAGCAACAGGAAGATGGACGCACTGACGGTCTTAAGGAATGGCGTGCACCTGCTTGGATCTTGGACCGTCAATGCGGAGAACGGGTTAGGCTTTTAAGACAGTTTGCTGACTGTCTCCCTACAC
>NW_006159487.1:2039781-2054465 GCF_000334495.1 Tupaia belangeri chinensis
TCTTTCATTGACAGCCAGAAGCAGCCCGACTTAGCCGGCTGGTAACGAGCGTGCTATTTTAGTGTTAATAGAGCAGCCTGTTTACTCTGAACAGTGAAAGGAGACAGATTAACGGGCAACAGGGGATGTGCGGTGACGAAACGGGGCCGCGCCATCCACTTGCTGGGCGACCAGCCCAGGGACAGTCGAGTCCGAAGACAGGGCTAGAGCTAGTTCACACCCCCGAAATCGGAACCCCTGGAAACTGCAGACTAGTCTCCTTGAATACAGATCAGAGTCCTAATGACCAGCGGGGACCCAAGTGTAAATTAAAGTTGGGAGCTCATTGTCAGGCAACCTCAGGAAAGCTCTCTAGTTGCCTGGGTCTGAGATAATAGTTTTACCAAGAATAGAGAAGTAACAAAGAGAAAGTGAGACGTTGTCTGACTACTCAGACTCGATGTCGCAGGTTCCACGTACCGACGTGAGGCCTAACCCCAGGGCCAGCCCGAGTCAGTGACCGGTAGTTTGCCACAGAATTGTCTTGATAAATTCAGAGATCTGGCTTTTCAGAACCACATTAAAACACAAATTTTGACAGTACAGGTTTTATTTTAGGCAAACAAACTGACGACATTAGAAAAGTAAAGGTAAGGACAGGGGGAATTTTTAAGAACAGCAAACCCTCCAAGCCTCGGTGGTGAGGGTCAGTCTGTGGAGAGAAGGGGACTCACTAGTTACAGCACCTGCAAGGCTCCCGTGTGCTCAGCACTTTGCAGAGCGTCACTGAACCCCAGAACCCGGACTGCTCTTCCTCTGTGTGAGAGGCGGCGAGTCTGTGCAATACACTTCAGGAGCGTTTCCTGAGCACAATGGTTGAAAACAGAGAAAAGCCTGACACGTGGACTCCTCTGCTCCCCGGAAACCTGTCCTACCGCTCACAGATTTCTTTTTTCTTTCTGCCATCGGGTGTGTGCACTCACCAGAGAGAGACGGAGAGAAAGCGAGAAATGGCCCCTCAGGATGGATGGCCGTGCCAATCCCTTCTCCATCCTCCTGGGATTTGGGGCACACACACGCACCAGGCGTTATTTTCAAGTTGCCAGGTCTGGGATGTAAAGCACAGTCAGCCACGTGGGGGTGCAGCACCCCGGCCACGTCGCCTGCCGGCCTGTGGCTCACACATTCTAGTAACAGAATGCATCGCTGCAGCTCCCAGGCACGAGTGAGCACGCGAACCGAAACAGCGACGGTAGCTCCGCCTTCTGGGAAGGTGAGTATGGAGGGAACTGAAGGTAGAGGAGCGTGATCGTCATGCGGGTCGTTCAAAACACAGAATGGAGAACACAGGAGGAGAGGAACTAAGAGTAAAGCTCATCTATTCTCACACTTCATTATTCATTAATTTGACAGATACTCACTGAATATCCTGCAACAGAAAGAAAAACAAATTTTGTTCTCTGACATAATGTGGGCATCCAAATGTTTTTGTTAATTTTCCATACAGGCATCTTACTTTAAGTAAAATTAAAAAAAAAAAAAGCAATGAACAAGCAGCCAGTATAAATTCAAAATGGCAGGCAAGCGACCGAGAGCATTTTAGATCCTTGCCACTCAAAGTATGGCCTCTGAGCCATCAGCACCAACCTCCCCTGGTACCTGTGAGGAACACGCCTCTGAGGACCCTCAATAGGCGACCCCACACATGTCTGCATCGGATTGTTGCTGATTTATACTCTTTATAATAAAACATAACCGTAAAGAGAGCACTTCCCTGAGGCCCATGAGTCCTTCTAGCAAGCGAGTGGCCTTAGAGAGTCGGGGGACTCTGAACCTGAAGCCAGCTGATCAGAAACACGAGTGACCTGGCCCGACTGGTGTCAGAAATGGGAGCAGCTTCCCTGGGCATTGTGCCCTATAAAAAATAATTTTTTTTGAGAAACGTTTTGTCTTACAGCATGTGCAGTTGCGGGAGAGAGACAGACACAGTGAGGAGGAAAGGGAGTAATCGCCCCCAGGGAGAATGGCCGTGCTGCAATCCCTTCTCCACTCTCCTCCTGGGATCTTGGGCATGCACGCACATCCTGTGTGATTTTCAAGCCACCGGGTCTGGGACTCGGACCACAGCTGGCAACGTGAGAGCCCAGTGCCACCAGCACTCGCCATCTGCTGCTCCTGGCACTGTGCCCTCTGTATTTCGTGGGGTCTACGCTAACTCTGGTTAGTGCAGAAACTAAATTTTAGTCCACCAGCGGGTGGCTAGATAGTTGGGTCAGAATAAGACTGAAAAAATAAATGGTGGAGACCTTGGTTCTGTTTGGTGTTCTCCAACGAGCCCAAAGCCTGGTGGCAGAGGCACGCTGACCTGAGTCCGGACGTCGTCCTGAGCAGCCAAGCCTGACCTCCGCTCTGCGCACGGCCAGCAAGATCCAGGTCAGAGCAGGCGCCTGTTTCTTAAGGAAAGTTCTCAATACTCACAGAGATAAGCCACTGGCAGTGGGGGAGACACAGCAGAAAATGGAGAAGCACATTCTCCTCTGCAGCTGGAGGTACAGGCCCCACGAAATGGGTGGGGCTCAGATCTTGTGGGAATCCTCCTTCCCTCCAAGTCAGGACTCGCTAATCTTCTGGGCCATATTAAAAAACTTGATGATAGAAGGTGTAGACTCTTACCCAGAAAAATTCATGTATAAAAGGAATTTTGCGACTCCTGGAACCTGCCCGTGAGCCTGGGGTACGTTGTGTCAGGAAGCAGCTGGACCAGTGAGCGGAGGGAGCTGTGCAGGCGACCTCACCCCAAGCCTTTCTCTGGCACGTGTTAGGTGCTCGTTGACGGTTTATCTAGATGACCAAAGTGTGGTGGTTTCGAAGATGTTGCCATCATGGCAATTCTCCCCTCCCTCCGTCCTCCCGGGCCCCTTCCTGCCCGCATCCCCTCCTTTCTTCTCTTTCACCTTCTCTTAGTCACGCTGTGCTTTTGATAGATTGATTTTAAACAAAACTTTCCGACATATGTAATCAATACAAAAAATGCTTCCATTAAAAAAAGGCTTAAAATCCAGTAAAACAGCAAAATGACGAAGCACACATAGAAATCAGACTAACAGTGCTTGGGAGGTCTCAGTGCACCACGGCCGCCTGCACGCTCCCGAGCAGGTAACGCCAGCCGCGCGGGCCGGGCTTTGCTCTGCGAGTCTCTGGTTTCTCCATCGTTAACCACATGGACTCGCTTGTGAATTCCATGAACGCGGAGAGCAATCAAATGTGTTCTTCTCTGATGGTTTTTCTTCCCATTCAGGTGTGGCTTGATATTTTCGAGGTTCGTCATTCACATGCATCGCTGTGTAGCATTCCATCAAACAATGAACAGTGATCTTTGTCTGCATTTCTTTCAAGATACTTCTTATTCTCGTATGTGTGTTTTGGCACACCCATGCTAGAATATATCTAGAACTGAAATTTTGGATCCTAGACAAAACCAAATTGTTTTCCACAATGATCATTTTTTCCTGCCGACAGTGAATTATTGTTATCTCCTGTTCTCGTGGGTAACTTAAAATGGTCAGGCTTTCTCACTTTTGCCACTCATAAGATGCCGATAAACATTATTTGCTATGCTGGTGGTCAATCATCTTTTTCTTCTGTGAAATACTTATTCAAGCTCTTTGCCAGTTTTTAGTCGGGTGGTCTTTTTCTTGTAGATTTGGACTCAGGACGCGCTCTGCATAATCTTACGTCGAACGCTGCAGACAGCTGCACGTATCAGCCCCACCTCTGGCCTAGCTATTCCTGCTCTTTATGGATGATACTGTTTTTAACTGTATGGTATTTAATCTGTGGGATAAGCTTTTGCGTATGATGAGACTTAAGGAATCAATTTTGTTTCCTTCCCTTCAAATGAAAAATTAATTTCTCTAAAAACATCGATTTGAAAGTCTTTCTTTCTTTGCTAATTGGCGGTGATACGGTGTTCTGCAGATATATCAATTTTTCAGTTATGAGCAGGTCATTTTCTGGGCCCTCTTTCTGTTCCATCTGTCGATTGATCTATTATTGCATGGTTTTACCATAGTTTATGTCTTGATATCTGCTAGAAAAACTCTTCTTAAATTATCTGTTTAATTCAGAAGTGCCTTGTGCATTTTGGCACCTTTGTTCTACAAAAAAATTAGAAGCATCTTTAGTTGAAAAGAAAAGAAAAAATCTAAGGGGTCTTCCATTTCCCTGTCCTGCAGGTCGCTGCAGAGTGCTGAGGTCGGCTGTGGGGAGTCTGCTCTTCTGCGGACACGGGACACGCCCACCTTTATGCAGGTGCTCTTGGATTCTGTCAATGAACATGTCCGGTATTTTTCAGAAAGATTTGAAAGTATTTTGTTAGTTTTATGGCAGGAGGGTTCTGTATTTTTGGCTGGTCCTACATGGACCTCCATTTAAAAATTGCACACTGGAGGCCCAGCCTCTGTGGCACAGTCAGTAGCCTGCCAAACCGCAGCGCGGGGAGTCGCTTAGTGACCGCAGTTCGAATCCCCACTCTAGGCAGCCTGAATCCCACGGGGCGTGCATAGGGGAGCCCACAGTCCTGGCACACTGGAGGGCTGGAGGAGGAAGGTGGTGGCGGCCCCACGGAGGGCATCCCTCCCTGCCTGCTTCGTTCTCTCTGAGGTGCGTGTGCACACACTGTCACAGAGAAAGAAAGAGAGATGAGATTGCGTCATCTATGTGTTCATGACCGGCGTGACCAACGTCACTGAGTCTGGTGAGAAGCGGAAACCTGGAAAACTGTCGTCTGGAGTGTTAGTGCTTTTTCCACTTTTCTGTTTTACTTTTGTTTTTTCTTTGTCACTGTATTATCACTCAGTGGTGGCAATTTTCTTTCTTTCTTCACCATCCTTTTCCCTGTATATTTTTTCTGGACCCTCAGTGCTACTAGAAAGAATAAGAATAGAAATTCTCTTTTATTCTTGGTGCTGAAATAAATGCTTTCTATGACTTATCATTAAACATAGTATTGGTTCTTTTTTTTATGTCAATGGAATTAAAAGGGCTGAAAAAGTTTCTCATGCTTTATAATTAGGTGCTGTTTATTTTACTGAGTTATTTTCCTTACCTGTTGAGTATGATTTTACCCTTAATCTGCTAATGTTGTAAATAGCATTAGTTGATTTTCTAATTATAAGCTGTCATTGACTTTTTGTAAAAAGCCAATTAAGTTGTGTATTTTATTAACCTCTACTGCACAGGTTTGTCAGCTTGCAAATACTTTGTTTAGAATTTTTGCACTGTCCTCTCAGGATCTGGGGCACACCTGATGGCATGTGTGTTGAGCTGCCCAGGCCTGGGACTCCAGCTGCACGGTTGGCCATGTGGGATCCAGCTGCCTTAACCACTGTGCCACTGGCTGGCCCTATAAAGATAGCTTTGTTGTTTTGCTCTTAGGGCTTTTGCTCACCGTAGAAAGACGAAGAGAGAGAGAAGAAATCCTCCCCCGGACAGATGGCCATGACGCAACCCCTTCTCTTCCGGGATTTTGGGCATGCACATGCGCTCAGTGTGATTTTCAAGCACCAGGTCTGGGACTTGAACTGCAGTGCCGTGTGGAGATCTAACCCCTCAACTACCACACCACCTGCTGGCTCCAGGAAAGATGGTTTCATAAGAAAATGTAGGGTGTTGTCAGTTTTTCCCTTTTCTGTAGGAACCAAGCACAGTGGGATTTGTATTTTCCGATGCCTCATTAGAAGGCTGTGGTGTTTCTCTAAGGGAAGGATTTTAACTACTGATTCAATTATGTAAATTATCTTAAAATTAATCCGAGTGATCGTTTTCTTATTAAACCAATTTGGTTGGTTCCTTTTTCCAGATATTTGTCCAATTTCATCTAAATGTTCAGGTTTATTCAAATGAAAAAAATAAACATAGTTTAGATATTTACACCGCAACTTTGTAGTTGTTTTTTTATTCCTAAGATTGTTTCTTTGTGCCCTCTCTCTCTTTGTAGTAAATCTAGCCAATAATTGGTCACTTTGTTATTTTTAAATGAACTCTCTTTTATATTTTTTACCTCTAGTTATCAATTTCTTATTCATTAGTTTTACTTTCTTTCACTACATTATTCTTTTTCTAATTTCTTCATTTGGATCTCTGACTCATCTAAAAAGAATTTTCTCTCCTCTGCTCCTCCGACATAATAATTTAATGTTATTAAGTCGGCATTACTATCAGCATTTTGGCAACTATGCGTTATTAAATATCATCATCTTGTCATTGTGTTCGCATCATCATGACCTGAGACGTTCGGAACTATTTCTAAATTTCCAAATGAAGACTTCCCCCCGTTGCCTTTTTGCCATTAACTTCCATTTCCATTGCGTCATGCAATCTCCCATCGTTTGACTTTTGTTGAGGTTTGGTTCAGGGCTTCTTGTGGGGGTCAATATTTGTAAATGTTTTATGTGTTCTTAAAAAGGAAGCATGTTCTCAGTCGCCGGCTGGTACTTTGTAAATGCCCATTAGGCCGGACTGACAATTTTATTGCTCAGAATTCTTTATCCTGCTGGTCTCCATCTATAAACAACTAAAAGGCCTGGACGTCCCCCACAGAAATGCATGACGCATCCACTCTCCCTTGAGTTGTGCTAAATGCGCTCCAATGTCCTTACACAAAGCTGTCGGTGCCACAGAAGTTGTGAGCGCGTTTCACCTGAGAATGGGTCGTTAAGGACCGACTGTATTAGCGGCTTGTAATACGTGGCCTCAAAGTCTATTTCTTCCTGAAGTAAACAGAGCCATCACGGTTTTGGCTTTTTCGTTTGTTTTGTAGTTTGGGCACATTTTCATATTTAAGCTTTCATTAGCTTTACTTTTTTCAAGTTTTAGTTTTACTTTTTTGAGAGAGAAAGAGAGAGTCAGAAAACTCCGACAGAGTCTCCCGTGCTGTCTGCCTGCAGCCTCAGGCAGCAGGATTGTGGGCACGCTGAGACCCATTCCCAGGGTGAACCGGGGACCTGGAGACACAGACCTGGGACCTCCTATGGGGCCACGGCACCACTGAGCGTCATGTTGCAGCTGCCTCACACATTTGTGGGGTTTTGTCTATTTGTTTTTTAGGTTTTTCCTGGAGGGTGTGTGTACTCACCAGAGAGACAGAGATAGAGAGAGACAGTGAGAGGGAAAGTTAGAAATTACCCCCCAGGGGGATGGCCGTATCACAATCCTTTCTCCTCCATTTTCCTCTGAGGTTTTGGGCACACATGCACACACACCTGGAGTGATTTTTTTTAAGAGAAGTTTTTGCTGTAGGGTATTTACCCTCTTCAGAGAGACAGAGACAGAGAGACAGAAAGCAAGAAATCACCCCCTGGGGAAATGACCACGCTGCAGTCCCTTCTCTTCCATTCTTCTCTACAGATTTTGGGTACACACATACAAGTACCCCGTGTCATTTTGGGTACACACATACAAGTACCCCGTGTCATTTTGGGTACACACATACAAGTACCCGTGTCATTTTCAAGTTGCTGGGTCTGGGACGGAAGCCGCAGTCAGCCATGTGGGAGTCCAGCTCCTTAACCACCATGGCACCTTCTGACCTGTAAGGGATTCTTTTATAGAGAGCAACATTTTTATTTTAGAGTCTTGCATTCTTTTCATTAGATTCATTTGAATTTGTTATGCTATTATAAAAGGTATAGCTTATACATTTGCTAGTACTTGTGCAAAGAAGAAAATATTGTTTGTTGACTTAATGCAGGTAATGTGAAATTCGCTATTAGTTCTAATGATTCACCTATAGATTTTTTTAACACAATCACACTATATCTGCAGGGGTTTTTTTAACAGTGTTATACTTTTGATTTATTTTCCTTACCATATTTGCTGGGATCACAGCCTTTGCTAGACGAGGGCTAAATGCAGCTCCTGGAAAGGAGACACACCTGGCTCCTTCCAGACCGCGGGGGTAGATTTCTGTAGTTCGCTCGTAAAATGGTGCTTCTTTTCAGCGATTTAAAAACTATGCCAACTATCAGAATACGGAAGTTGCCACTTCCTTATATTTTGCTCTTCTTTTTCATCATTAATGGGGATTAAATTTTGGCAAGTGCCTATCCCACCTTCACCAAGGTGACCGTATCACGCTCTGTTTTCTCCCCGGGGGTGAGTCGTGACGACCGATCTCCGAAGGAGTCAATGTGCACTCCCGGGACACAGTGCACCTTCTCGGCCGTCACTGAGTGCGTGTAGCTTTTGGAAGGCCATCACTGTCCCTCAGTGTGCCCTATCAGGACTTGTGATCTGGGAAACAGTGACTTGTTTGAAAAGTTACGGTGTGGTCCCACTTTCTCTATGGTCTTTCAGAAGTTTTGCAAAATCGATAATGATTCTTCCCTAGATAAGGGAGAAGTTCTGCTGAAATGCAGAGCTGGAGGACGCTGGCACGTAAATGATTATTTCAGACCGAGGTCACCCTCCTCTGCTGGATATGGGCGTGCTTAGAGCTCCCACCCCTTTTCGCAGTGGAGGTACAGATGTCTGCCCCGAGAGCACCCCAGGCAGGACGGCTGCAGGACCTCGCGGGGCCTCAGAGCGAGCAGCGGCTCTGCAGTTCGGCGTAGCGGGGGCGGCGGCTCCGGAGCTCGGCCGGGCTTGGCTCCGGGGTGTAAAGTTCCAGGCAGCTCCACGGGCCTCTTTCTGCATCTTCTTAGGGCCTGTTTTCTCGCAGTGCGGGGGACAGCATAGGCAGCAAAGCTTAGCCGCAGAAGCTCGCTGGTGGCTCTGACCCGCAGGGCGACGTCCGCCCTTCAGTGGACAAACGGAGGCACAGCCGAGCCCCAGAGCCACATGGGGCTGTGACGTGGAGGGGCCGACGAGAGAGCTGTGACCCCTGGGGCAGACCCTTCTCATCACGCTGTCGTGCCTCAGCTCGCCAGATGCCACGTGTCTGATCCCCGGCACCTGCTGGCCATCTCTCTCTGTGTCCCGGCTTCGTCAGCGTGGCCCTGGTTCTTTTGTAGCCCAAGCAGTACCTCTCTCCCTCCTCCCTGCTGGGTACCTCTGAAATCTCATGAACTCTGACCTCTGCCCTTGCTACTTCCTCTACTTTCCTTGACTTCAACTTTCTGACTCTTTGAGATAGACTTTTCGAAAATTGATTTTCAGATATGAACATACATATGTTCATATGTGTAAATGTTCATGAACATATGCAGATTTAGGGCATCCCCTAAGGGCTGACATGTACTATTTTTATTATCATTTAATTTGAAGTATCCCTGGTTTATTGTGTGGGTTTTATTTGATCTATCTTCTGAGAGTATATGGGTCTGTCGTTTAGTTTAGTCTTAATTTTGTAGCCTTCCCTGCAAACTTCCTTTTCCTCACCACGTGCCTGCGGCACACCGCCCTCCAGAGGGGACTCTGCTGACGGCCTGTTCACAGCAACTCTGGTGGGTCCTCCGTATTCCCTGCAAGTTGTTGGCCGAGCTGGAGGCTGACCCAGGTTAGGCCCGTCCTTCTGGCGGGGCCGTGGTGCGTACCCTCGAGGACTCTCCAGGGAAGGGCCAGTTGCTGGTCTCTGTACCACGGACCATGTGCTGCTCAAGGACAGAGAATTCTTTAGATTGTGGTGCAGGAGGCTGAGAAGCCCAAGGTCAGCAGGAGACCCCGGCTGCCCCACCTTAGCATGGCGGACGGCACCACGTGAGAGAGAGGACAAGGGCGGGAGGGACCTCCAGGGCAAGCCCAGCTCACCTGTGTGATGGCCTGCTCTCCGGAGACTCGCTCGCTGCACGGGAGCCCACCAGGAAGAGCCCCTCACCCCACTGCTGCACGAGGAACCCACCCTGACGGCAGGAGGAACCCCATGACCCAGGCAGCTCTCAGCAGTCCCGCCTGGTCCCATTACCGCCACTGCGCTGCAGATCGGCCTCCCAGCACGGGAACGCCTGGCTGTGGTGTTCGTGCTGCAGCGCCTGCTTATGCTCAGCGTAGGCCTTGTCGTCTGGGGCTACACACGGGCTACGCTTATTTCATCATTTCTTTTACACTTACTACCTGGAATAACTTTATAGAGATACACACATATCCACAGCCACACGCGTACAACAGTTAGTGTACATATTGAGGAACATATAGATATAAATGCAGGTAATGAATTTGAATCTATTGAAAAGTAACCCTTCCTGAAGCAGAAGTGGGCCCGACTTTGGCCACTGAGAGCCTCTGCAGGCATTTCTGCTGCTCCCTGAAAGGAAGCCGGCCTGGCCGGGCTCATCCTGCACACTCCTTGCCCCAGACGCAGGGTCAGCGGCTTTTCCAGTAAGTTCTGTTTCCTCCTCGTGGGAAGACGTACTTCAGAATCACAGTCTGAGCTCAACCCTCACTTTCCATCGTCCTAGGTCTCGCAAGGGATTTAACATATATTTGGTTCATAATCTATTTTTCTGCAGGAGGAGCTTGCGGGTTGTGTGCTAGGATGTATTTCCGAAAGGCCAAGTTGCCTCCTGGTAGCTGGAGAGTCATGTCATGCCGTGTTCCTGCAGCAGAGATAGGGACTGAAATTTCTACGTGCATCTACATGGCCAAATCGTAGCTTTTACAATAATCCCATTTGGGGACATTTAGGGTTATTTTCCTCAAAATATTAGATTTCTATAAGCAACACTTTTTATCATTACGTATTTAGGTACAGACTAAAGGGCTTCTTAGTCTAACTTCCTGCTGGTGGGATTTCAGGTTGAAATTTTCTAACTAGGCTGATGGCTTTGGAATAGACTTCAAGCTTCTTTGCCTTTCCTCCCTTTTCTACGTGAGGTGGGAAGCAGAGAGGGTGTGGCTCATGGGGATGCGTTTTCTGGCTTTGATTTCTGGGATACCCTAGTGGCAGTCCAGTTTACCCCTAGGTCAAACAGGAACATGGTCAGTCTATGAGCTGCCCCGGGAACCCAGTCACACCGAACCACAGAGAACTCAGCCCCAGGTCTCTAATGCAGAGAAGCAGGCCTTGGGCCTGGGACGACCCCGGAGGCAGGTGCAGCCTGAGCCACAGGCAGTGCACGAGAGGCCGTCCTCAGCCCTCAGCGAGGCCAGAACCGACATGGCGAATACCCTTTGGGGCATGAGGCAGAGGGCTCTGCTCAGTGCCCGGGCCTCTGTTCTCACTAACCTCCCCTCGGTGTCGGGAGGAGACAGGCCCAGCGGCGTCCGGGGTCAGCAGACGGTGTGTTCACACAGGTGTGCGTGGGCGCTTGCTCGCGGCCCTGGCTGAGTACCTCGCTGTCCTTGGTGCGGAGCCCCGGTCCCCGGTGTGAGAAGGGCGTAGTGTCTTGGGGCCAGGGCTGGACAGAGGACAGCCATTTTGCCAGGTCCCACATCAGGAAGGAAGGAGTCGAGCATTCAGAACTGGCAGCCCATGGTGTTAAATTGTCCATAAAAGCAGTTGTCAAAGCTGGGAAAAAACGCAGCCCTTCTGCAGACACTCCACGGGCTGCTTACTCAGGAATTCCACAAAAGCTCAAGGCTGGTAATGAGGCCTCTGGTAGCCCGGTGCCACAGCGTGACCGGCAGGCTGCGTGGTCCCTGTGCACTGAGGCCTAATTGTGGAGGTTCTGATGCCCGAATGGGGCGCTGATGGCAGGAGGCTCAAAGACCTGCCGCCAGATCAGGCTCGGAGGGGAGGGGACTCTTACCCTTCATTCCCAGAGCTCCGCTAATGACCATTAGGAAATGAAAACGAACTTTGGGAGGAACGGGGAAGAGGCGGGTGCGGGCCTCGGCGTAGAGACCGAACCTGACTGCCCCTTAGCAGGAGGCTGAGGAACACCTGGCTGCCTCCTGCCCTCCCACTGCTCTGTAGGGGCCGGGCTGTCTGCACTGGAGGTCACGGGCCATGCAGTTGGCCCTGCAGGTGGCCTCATCTAGAAAAGCAGGTGTCTTCGGAACGAGGAGCCACAGCGCGGTCTGGGTGGACCGTCGCGGCTCCCTCCTGGTGCAGAAGCAGGCAGGTCCCAGCCCTGCTCAGGCACTCGCTAGCCCTGGAAATGTCCTCCTTCTGTAAGGCAGCGTCTGTAGAATTTGGGGTGCTCTGCGGCATTATTATGAAGAGCAAAGGAAGTAATACACAGGTGCGGGACCTGGCACAGGAGGCGGCGTTCAGACCCCATGTCCTCCCTGTGTGCTCCTCTTCATGCTCCGTCAGTGGCGGGGCACGGTGGCACTTGGCGAATGGACGACAGCACCAACCATCGGCTCTGCGTGCCGGGCACAGTGCTTACACCAGAGCCCCTGGGGTTACCCTGAAGTCTCCTGGGGTGCCAGTGTGGGAGCACCCCTCCCTGGACGCCCCTCCTGTTCTCCCCTTCCTTGGGCAGTGCAGGGTGAGAGCTTGCCCTTAGCCGGGGCTCGGTAGCCAGGGCTGCTGGGGTGGGTGGGCTCCTGCGGCTGCCGTGGGACACAGGTGCTGAGATCTGGTTATGAATGAAGGCGTGGAGAAGGGGGAGGCTTGGGTTCCAGGCACTGCATTGTTAAGAGGGACTGTGGGAGTGAAGCAGGCCGGCCCGAGGGCCAGCGGGACAAGCCACTGTGAAATAAGGCAGGTCTCTAACCGAACCACCCAGCCAAGTGCTGAGCTACCAGAGGTCTGAGGGCTGGTGAGATGAGAGGCCAGGGTCAGGATAGTTACTCAGGGACAGGTGACTGAGTGTTCGACGGAGAGGCAGGATTGGCACCTGCTTGGACCATGGCTCTATAAAGACTGAGAACATGCTGAGCTTTTCCAGGTGGTCAGTGGGCTTGCCTGCTGTCTCCCGGCAGCCTGGCTGCAAAACGACTCCCTCCTCCCGCACCTGCCTCTTGTCCCACCAACCACCAGAAGGGGCATCTGGAATTAGTCGGCTGGTGACAAAGATTCTAGAACTATCCCCAAAGCCAGCTGTACTCGGGCACGGGGGTTCTGTCAGAGTTTCTGGGCGGGGCCGGGGCCAGCGAGGAGGAATGTCCGAGGCATTTCTGATGAGAGCAAGTGCTGACACCTCCCTCCCCGGACTGGCTACTCTTCCCTGTGATTTTGTTCTGTTTCATTTTTTTGCTTTACTTGGTTTTTGAGAAAACTCGAGTTCCCTCTGGGCATGCTGTACGGGAGGTGGTTTCTGTCCTTTCTCCTTGGGCCAAGTCTGAGCAGACTGACCACCGTCATGGACAACACAGCCACACAGACCCGTCACTGGCACGGCGCTCCTGTCCACACCAACCCCCTTTCCAGCAGACCCGTCACCTGCACGGTGCTCCCGTCCACACCGACCCCCTTTCCGGCAGACCCGTCACCTGCACGGCGCTCCCGCCCACACCGACCCCCTTTCCGGCAGAAACATCACCGGCACGGCGCTCCCGTCCACACCGACCTGTCCACACCGACCTCCTTGCCAGCAGACCCGTCACCGGCACGGCGCTCCCGTCCACACCGACCCCCTTGCCGGCAGAGCCATCAAATACACTGGCAATCCCTTTCTCGCCCCCTCACCCCTCAGCACCTCCTCAGCCCCGCACCGTCTGGGTTCTGCCCCGTGAGTGCCGTGCCGCTTTGCTCGCTGGCCCCCAGTGATGCGGGCTCTCCCTTGTTTCTTTTCCGATGCGACTCTCTGCTGATGTCCTGCGCTCTGGCCTTCCAGCTGGCTCGCCCAAGCTCCCCTCTCCCGCCACTGCCCTCCTTGGCTGTCGCGAGGGTGCCTGCCCACTGGCCTGGCCGGCCCACCCACCCCTGCTCCTCCACTGGCTCAGGCCCTCTTCGCTTTCCTGTTCTCCATCGCTCTTTTCCTCTTTGCCAAGTATTCTGTAGAGGTTCCTCAAAGCCATCTTCTGAACTTCTCACTAGATTTCCCTTCTGTAGAGGTTCCTCAAAGCCATCTTCTGAACTTCTCACTAGATTTCCCTTCACATGTTGCCTGTCCTCATTCCCGGGGCCTCCTTGTCCTGGGAGCTCCGAGTGTCTCCTCACTGGCACCCTGTCCTCGTCCCCACCCCTGCCCTGCTTGAGGGTGCCTGCCCACTGGCCTGGCCGGCCCACCCCCCCTGCTCCTCCACTGACTCAGACCCTCTTCGCTTTCCTGTTTTCCATCGCTCTTTTCCTCTTTGCCAAGTATTCTGTAGAGGTTCCTCAAAGCCATCTTCTGAACTTCTCACTAGATTTCCCTTCACATGTTGCCTGTCCTCATTCCCGGGGCCTCCTTGTCCTGGGAGCTCCGAGTGTCTCCTCACTGGCACCCTGTCCTCGTCCCCACCCCTGCCCTGCTTCATGCTTGCTGTTTTACTTCTCCTACTGGAAGGTGGAGCAGACTGGAGGTTTCGGGGTCTGACTGGGCCAGATGAAGGGGTGCAGGAGGGTGCTCTCCTGCTGGTTTTGTTAGGTCTTGCGTCTGGGCACAGTGAGGGTCCCAGGGAACACTCTGCGTGTCTCTTGCTTAGTGAGTGAGAAGCTGATCAGCAATCTTGGAGCAGAAAGGAAAATTGGATGAGGGCTGTCAGCCTCCACTCCCCATGCATGTCCGTATCGAGTCCCTGTTTGTATCACATGGCCGTGTCCTGACACTGTCCCTGCTGTCCCGAACATGCAGGGCTGCTGCCGTGTCCTCTGAACAGGGGGGGGACCTGTCAACAAGCTCGCTGGCTGGAGAGCAGCCGGCTCCTCCAATCGATGCTCAGCCAATCGCGTTAAT
>NW_006159487.1:2054476-2059970 GCF_000334495.1 Tupaia belangeri chinensis
CTTTCCCTTCGAACTGGCTTTTAGCATGCTTGGCTTCCCCAATTATTGAGTCTTTTGGAGATTCTGGTACAAATTGTGTTTACCGTGAGAGTTCCCGCCGGATGTTTTTGGGATTCAGTTTTCTTAAGCCTCCGAAGTACTTACTCACTGTCCATCAGACTTGCCTGGTCCACAGTTTTGTTTCTGTCTACTTCCCTCATCTTCCCTCTCTCCGGAGGGTTCCCTCTTGAAATAGCTTTATATCCATTTTAAGTTGATTTATTTATTCCACGAGAGGAAGAGCGAACGAGGACCCTTCCACAGGGTCCCGATTAAATGCCCACCTCAGCTGGCCCGGATCACAAGCAGGTGCGTGCCTGGTGTGTTAGGGAGGCCCCGGGATGTGAACCCGGGACCTTTCCTACGTGGGGCCCCTTGTGTAACTGCTGCACCCCCACCTGGCCCCCTCCAAATCTGTTTTGCTGAGGTTTTAGGAGGAGGCAGAAATATCCGTAGGCGGCCGACGTACCCCCTTCATTGCGTTGTGGCCCTCGGCTCCTTACCTGGAGAGAACCCGCGCTCAGAGCGGCCCTTCGGCGCCTCCGCTCCTGAAGCTGGGCTGGTTCTCACCCTTGAGTGCTCGCACGGCGGGGACAGGTACCCTGGTTCGGAATCATCTCCCTCATTACTGTAGAGACACTCCCCATTGTGTTCTTGAAACAAGGGGAGGCGGGGATAAATCTCATTCCATCTCCTCATCCCGGCGTAGGTGACCTAAAGCTGTCGCCCTGTAAGATTCCTGCATTCCTTGCTGTCCTGAACTGTCTCTGCTTCCCTGTCACCGTTAGCACACGCCGGAGCATCTGGCTCCGACCCCGGTCTCCTAGCTTCTGCGTTTGGGGCATGACTTGCAGCGGGTGTCCCAGCTCGCCCTGGGTCTCTGCCCACAGCCACGTCCACTCTGCTTGTTCTTTCCGTCCGTTCACAGTTGTTTACTCTTTATCCTGGGAAAGAGAAAGGCTGCATCGCCATCCCCAGCAGAGCCTGCCCCAGCCTCAGCCGGCCATGCCGGGGCCAGGCACGAGCACCTCTCTCACACGCGTGTTCAGAGCCGTCCCGTGCAGGCCCCTGAGCGTCCCGCCGCCGCACCCCACGGGCCTGTTCATTTCCTTAAACTGCTGTTTCGTTTGAGGAACTTTCTTCACGGCTGACTCCCTCACGCCCTGGATCCTGTCTGACAGGTTGCCGAGTGTCTCCGCCTGTCTGTCTGTCTGTCCGTGTTGCTCCCCGGATGCTGACATTTCAGTGTGACCTTCTCTTTACTCCCTGCCCTGAAACGTCATTCTGTGACGATGGGCAGGGCTGCTGCGGCCGCTGTCCCGGCAGCCTTTCCTCTGTCACCGGACCCAGGGCCTGCTCCTCCCTCCGCCCCCAGCCTTCCCTGAGCCGGGCAGCGGGGCAGGGGGAGGGGCGGGACGCCACAGGGCCTCCTGCCTTCTGCCACTCTCCAGCCACGCCTGGGATGCTATAGGGCCTCCTGCCTTCCACTGCTCTCCAGCCACACCCAGGACGCCACAGGGCCTCCTGCCTTCCGCCACTCTCCAGCCACGCCTGGGACACACAGGGCCTCCTGCCTTCCGCCACTCTCCAGCCACGCCCGCGCCTGGCCTCTGCTCTCCTGCTGTCGCCAGCCTGGAGCGGGGCTGCTCCAGCGTGTGGCTCGGTGTCCTCCTCTGGTCTAGCCCCACACAGCCCTACATGAGGACGTCTAACTCTGGGCAGCTGTGGCACCCCTTCCGGCTTCCCAGGGCTAGTCCACGTTTCTAAGTAAATATTCTGAAGCCGATCTTTGCTGGGATTTCTGTGGTTTGCGTAAAACTCCCGCAGCGCATCCTCCAGGCATTGTCTACCCGCTCTGGCGTCTTCATCCAGAGACACCTTCCCCACTCACCTTCTGCCCCTCTGGTGTGGCCACAAGCCCAAAGCACCCTCGCCGGGGCTGTGGACGTCCTCCGTGGTGGGAAAGCCAGTGGGGGTTCCCGCTCTCGGCCACGGGCTCCTCCCCTCGCTGGCTCTCGGTCCTCACCCTCCCGGGCTCTCTGCTCTCAGTCTCAGGAGCTGGGCCCCCTGCCCGGCCAGACCGGGCCCAGCTCTGAGACTTCCTCTCTTTCACGGTAACTTCGTCGGTTTGTGTGGCTTTTACTCCCGTCCTGAATCCCAGCCGAGCAGTCCTCGGCAAAGGCCGGCTGTGGGCTGTCCCAGAGCACTCCGGTGCTGGGATGCCACCCTCTGCTCTCCGTGGGCACTGATGGCATGTCCCAGCACCCACCTTATTAATTCTTCGGGTCACCGAGACTGCCTCCCATGGTCCCCGAGCTCCCAGTCTCCCCATCCGTTCCACACAGCTGCGGGGACGTACCTTATAATAAGACCTTGCTCTGCGTCACTCAGGGCTTCCCCTGGATGTAACTTTCTGGATCTAACCTGACCCTGACGTCCGCGAACAGTCGGCACAAGCTCCTGCGAGCCTGAGGCGCTTACCTGGTTAGGAGCCTCACCTCTCTCCACGTCCGCCTACATGCAGCACGTGCAGGGGCTGTCCTTCTCCCGGAACGCGCTGGGTCCGCGTCCTCTCCTCAAAACCTCTTGTCCCGGTGGTAATGCCACTCTCCTCCCCCTCTGACATTCCACTGGGCACCCCCGACTTCCTCTCAGTCCCTCCCGTGTGCTCCCCTCGCTCTGCAGTGACCCTGGACCCCCGACTCTGAAGCAACTGTCACAGGGTGGCTCCTCTACTCCGCCCTTTGGCTGCTCGGAGCTCTCCCGGGGAGGCGCGGTTCTCTCTGACGTCGTGTGGGCAGCCCAGCACAGTAACATGGGGTGCGGACCCCCGCACTGGACCTTCGTCTGCACCCATGAAGACGCCGCAGTAGGGATCCCGCAGCGGGGTAGCCGAGGCACGGGGTGCGTGCCGTCTCCCTGGGGCCATCAGTCCGACGTGAGTACACTACGCTGTACCGGCCGGCCGACTTCGCAAGGCCGTGCCCAGGCAGAGTTCAGGGCCCTAAGGAAGCTGGGTATCGTGGGGAGGGGAAACCCAGGACTTTAAGCCAGAAGATCAAGCACCCTTTTCTCCTCTTTCGCTTATTAGCCGTGTGACTTGGCAAGGAACGGAACTCCCCGGACCCTTGCAGCCGAGCCCGTGCCGACGTGGGACTGAGTTACATTACCGTTCCGCGTTCACTGTGGCCCGGAGGGGTGGGCCCACCCAGGGGAGTGTGCTGTCAGGCCAAGGTCTGAGGCCCTCTGGAACTCCCCTCTGAACTCTGCTCGGGTGGCAGATGTCTGTCCTGTCCTCCCACATGGCATTGCCCCTGCCCGTGACAGCCCTCAGCTGCCACTCAGCCCATCTGCCCAGAGAGCCACGCAGCTCTGGGTTGCAGACGGCCCTTGTCAGCAGGCAGGTCTCTGAGCCCATGGCGCCCTGAAGCTCCTCGGGCCCAGGAAGCGCAGACGGGCCGTGTGCAGACCTGTGGTACCCCAGGAGTGCTCTGGAGGACTTAGGAGGGGCCACGTCTCACTGCAGGCCTGGGCGTCTTTCTCTCCCTCCTGAGAATCACGCACCTGTTAGATCCCCACAGCTCCCGTGCGCAGACGGTCCCAGAACCAGAGGGGTGTTGGACACCTGTGACTACGTTACTGAAGCCCGCACCTGCGCACATTTATGATACTGTAAAGACGGCCCACGTCCCCGTCCATGCTCACTCTCCCGCCACTACCATCAGGGGTCTTCAAAGACCTCGTGGAAAACGCATATTATAAAATTGCACGGATTTAAAACAAATGTTGCACCCAAACCTCATATTTAAATCCATGTCCCATGAACTTCCGGGAGTCCTTTCACTCACTTAATTTGTATGATACACGGGGCACTTCTTTAAGTTGTACAGATGGGAACTTCTGCAGAGGAGAGCCGGAGGGGCAGGGAGTCACGGGTGTTCCCTAGTGCTTCCGTGTTGGCTGTTTCGGGGATGAGAACGTTTCCACTTACTGAAATCAGCTGAGCTAATGGTCTGCATCTTTCGCCTCGACTCCTCTCTCTCTAGAAAGACAGTCCGTAGATAGCTTTGGTCCGGCAGATTGCAGAGCGTGCTTTTGGCTGTGTGTGGAGGATCCCGTGAGAGCACAGATCTGGGGAACCAAGCTGTCCTGATTCCCTCGATGTCGCCACAGCAACGTGTCACAGGGCTTTTCGTCTCCCACAAGTGCCACCGCCTGTGGCTAGCATGGTCGGAGTCCACTTGGGGGTCACCTACTGAGGGACCATGCCCACACTGGGTCCTCCACGTCTCCCCTCTTCTGCTGCAAAGGTCTTCATGGTGCCCTGGGCTGGGCTTGCCAGCTGAGTGACCACGCCTTGGGTGCCTGAACGGATGCCCAAATGGTGCGTGCCCGGGCAGTCGGCTCCTGACTGGCGGCACAGAACGCAGCCATGGCCACTGATGTTTAAACGCAAAGTGCTGAAAACTGGCAGTTCCAGGGGCTGGGTGGTGGCGCAGTAACACAGCGGGGCTGCACGGGAGAGGCCCTGAGTTCACATCCTGACCTGCCTGAGCGTGCCGGGAGTACTTGTGCGTGCTCGGATCCCGGCCAGCTGAGACTGTGGGTGCACTGGGGCACAAACACCCTGTGGGGGTGCCTGCCCCTCTCTATCTTTCTCTCTCTCTCATGAAATAAATAATAGATAAACTTAAGGGAAGAAAACACTGGTAGTTCTGCATGTCCTGAATCAGACTATCCTCTCAGTTTCTCCCTTCCTTCCTTCCTTCTCTCCAGCTGTTCTCTATCTCTCACTCACGGCCACAGTTGGCATTGCTATCAGGCTGCCACTCAGAGACAGAAATAGAGTGGTATGGCATTTTCCGGGCTCGTGGGAGCAAAGCCAATTCATCTGATGTTCAGAAAAGGGGCAGGAGCCCCACCTCAGTCAGTGTCCAGACAAGACACAGCTGTTAAGGCGGTGCTGGGAGAGGGACCCGGAGGGCGAGACTTCCGTAAGAAAAGAAAAGCCTCGCGGACCCTGTCAGGTAGAGCCAACGGGGAAATGTCCTTTTGGAAATGTCTTCCGAGATCATGAACACAAGGGCTGAGAAGCAGCAATTATAGGCGTAAGAGGGCACCCTCCGTGTGGCACCTGCCATGCACCAGAGCTGGGTCTCTCCGGCACACCACGTGGGCAATTCCCGAACAGCCGCTGGCATCTCGGAGCTCCCCAGGCCCCTTTACCCCCTTTATTCGTAAGCTGGCTCGGCTACTCCTTACAGTGTCCGTTTTGTAGGAAGAAAACGCTTCCGCCCTATTGGGCCCAGAGACCGATTTGCTGCGTGAGGCGAAATTAGCTGAGTTAGCTTTCAACCCTGAACTCACCGGCCCTTCAGGAAGGCTGATGCGTGTATACCGGGCTCCGCCCACTTAGGGGATGGAGGTGCCCATCAGCCGCCTTCCGCCCTCCCCC
>NW_006159487.1:2059987-2061015 GCF_000334495.1 Tupaia belangeri chinensis
CATCGACGCCTAACGCCCACGTTCCGTGGCCTCCGGCCAGCTGTGGCCGGACCCTGATACCGTGAGGCTGCTTCTGCCTTCGTCGCTAGCTGAGCTGTCTCTGGGGAAAGGTGCTTCTTCGTACCCTGCCCGGGTTACATAAAGCAGAGCCCCGACGTCTAGCTCTCCAGAAGAAATCAAGTGATGCCCGTACACCCCCACCTGTGAGTTCCGTGTTCCACCCCGATTCCAGGTCTGCGGGAACTAGTGCGCGTCCTCACGGCCGGCCGGGTCTGGCTGTCCGGCTTATCGTGCCGCCCGGGCCCTTGTCCGAGCAGGCCTCCGGGAAACTCCAGTCCATTAGTTAAACGGGAGCGCCCTGCACTGTCCCCTCTGCCCTGGTCGTGACCCACGCAGGAATGTCCACATCGTGGCCAGCGTGGCCAGGTCAATGCCCGTCCTCCCAGGGGTGGACGAAGTGTCTGTGATGGCCAGCCACGTCAGCTCGGCGGGGCTGAGGGGCGCCCAGACAGCTGGGGAGCACATGTCCGGGGGTGTCGGGGCGGGTTCTCGAAGAGACTCTTCTCTGGACCTGTGGCGTGGATCAGGAAGAGCCCCTCACCCAGTGAGAGCGGACGGCCCAGATGGAACATGATGTGGACGTGCCACGAGGGACAATGACAGGACGTTCCCACCCCTTACATTTCAGGGTGCATTGCAGCACTGGGGTTCATCAGAGGAGGTTACTGCTCCCTATTCTGGAGTCAGGGAGACCATCATTGTCTCGCTTAGAGGAGAGACCCGGGATCTCAGCTTTGCTGCTCTTGCTGGTTCTGAAGGTCCACAGACGGGACTGGGCTGGTGGGGGACATCCCCCATGCTGTCTGCCCAGAGCATCACGTGTCACCTGTGTGGGCAGTGACTGCGATGGCGTGCCAGCTCACCGCGGCAGCCCTGCCCGGAGTTCTCACAGCAGCTGTGGCCATCTCGACAGGCGACCCAGTGTCCCGTCTGCCACGCAGCCGCAGGGGTAACGGGTCCACCGAGGC
>NW_006159487.1:2061123-2070074 GCF_000334495.1 Tupaia belangeri chinensis
AGTGCCCCGTCCGCCACGCAGCCGCAGGGGTAACGGGCCCACCGCGTCCCCTCACACCTGCTGGGGACAGCACGCCTGAGCGAATCGCCGTGACTTCTAACAAGACAGGACAGCCAGTACCGTGTCCACAACGGCGAGCACCAGCCCCTGCACTAGGAGGGCCTGGCCCATCTCATGCCTCCCAGCCCAGAGACCGGCAGGTTTGTGCAGAGAGAATGAGGACAGGGCCGGTTTAGAGGGGGGGGTGCATCCCCTCCCTGATCGGACGAGGATGGAGGTTTCGGGGTGCACCAACTTTGCTGCGGAGGGGCAGTGAGCTGCACGACGCCCAGTGGGTGTGGGCTGAGCACATGAGGGCTGGGACGTGAGAAGGATTTGGGGTTGGCCGCCAATTCTCAGTGTAACTTAGGGTCTTGCTCTAGCTCCTTTTTCTACACCCAAGACAGTAATTGTCTCTAACTGACACCCAGAGCGACTCCTCAAACTTGTTCATTCTCGGAGCTCAGCAGAGCGTGAACGGCAGGTCTGTTCAAGGCCCCCGCCTGTGGGTGGTCAGCCCTGTGGCTGCTGGTGGTCCCGGGGTGCAGGCGTGGAGCGAGTGCTTATGCTGCAGGGGTCCAGGTAGGGGGAGCTTTCCGCGTCCTTCTACTCCACGCCGCGCTCACACACATGCGACACCTGCCGTTCTTCCGCAGACAAGTTAGAGGAGAGTAAGCGATCATTAGGGATGCCCTAGTAGCACATGTCACCATGGCAGATGTGAGGGCGAGGCCGTGTCTCCATGGAGACGGGGTCAGGTTTGCCAGCCTGCGGGAGAAGTGTCAAGGGGAGAGATGGTCCTCACAGGTAGCCGGCAGGCACCCTCCGTCTGGCCCTTAGGCTCTGACGCAGAGAGGGTGGGCTTCTGCTGTGTGCCCGGTCACGCTGAGCTGCAGCTTCAGGGAACCGCACTTTTATTATTGACTTTATAACTGTCAGAGAGCACATGCTCTCACCAGAGAGACACACGGAGAGAGGGCACTTCGTGGGCAACGGCCCTTTGCAATTCCTCCTGCTCCATTTCTGTCCCACTGGGACTTTCGGCAGGCATGTGCAGTCCGGTGTTTTCAAGATGCCAGGGCCAAGATTTGAGTGATGGCCAGCCATGCAGGACCCAGCTCCCTCAATTCCTCGGCTGGGGGCTCACCGGCACACCTGTTTCAAAGATGCTGTTGGAAATAATCCTTGTGGCAGACGCTTTTTTGACTTCCGAGCCAACTTGCTTTTCCCATTTAGGCAGCTCTCTTCTTTCCCCTCACACGGCCTCAGGAGGGCTGTCGGAAGGCCAGGGGTGAAGCAGTCTCCTGGGTCGATTCCGCGGAAGACTGAGCTCTTCAGAGGGTGAGTGGTTATAAAGGGGGAAGTAGCGACGGAGGCGGTGGTAAGAGTGGTAGAACGATGGAGCGTGTAATCCACGGCCGGGAGAAAGGGGTCTAGGGTGGATGAAGGAGAAGGGCCCTGGCTCCGGAGGAAACTGGTGGGACAGAGTGGAAAGTCTCCCTTATGAAGCGCGAGCACAGTAGGAGAGCTGAGCCTGGGAGCAGTGACAGACCCACGGCCCGCCCAGGGGGGCAGGGGCCTAACTGGAATCGGGGCTGATGACTTTTAGACTAAAAGATGTGACTGGCGAGGTGGCCCACCTGGACCCTGGCGTCTCCCAGATCTGGCAGTGCCCAAGCTGACAGGGACATGTTAACCCGGGACTTAACCTCTCCCGACGGGGTGGGGGGCCGAGGTTTCCAAGCCCTGCAGCAGCCCCCCCACGCTCCAGGCCTCTGTGAAGGAGGCGTCCCCACACCTTCCTGCCCTCACGACTCTCGGGCATACACGTGCGTCCACGCCGCTCTCAGTAACCCGCCGCAGGGCCAGGCCTAACTTTCCGCGATCGGCTTCTTACCAATGGCCCATCAGTGTAGTGAGATGGGTTTAAAAGCAGGGCTTCGGCGGGGGTCATTTTGATGTACCAGGGACTTCCACACGGTGTTACCGGGCAAGGGAAATCAAAGCTGCCCCATTATTAGCTTAATATTGACCATTTAAAAATACAATGTTTATCTTGTTTTTAGAGCTTACTTGTTTTAATTGACATATGATAACTATACATCTTTTTAGGTACCATGTGATTGTTCAGGACAAGGATACAATGTTAACGATGAAATTGGGGTCATTGGTACAGCCACCCTGTCTTAGTTACTCTGAGATAGCCCGGAACTTTGTAACTCTATTCGCCTGCTGTAATTTGTAACACTGGGAATGGTGACATCATCGCCTGTAATTTTGTGCTTATCAATCCAAGCGCTTCAGTGTCCTCCCCAGCCCTTCCTGGTCTCTAGAGTCATTCTTGAACTCTTGACTTCTATGGAAAATGCACCTTCTTTAGAAGCCAGTATTCTTTTGTCCTCCTCTCTTCTTCATTAAGTTGCCAGCTGATTAGCTGGGAGGCCGCGTGCACCCCAGCTCTTCCCCATGGGCCCTGACGCCCTCCTGCGACATGGCAGTATCTGACTGAACAGGCTCTTCTCAGCCACGAGCAGCAGTTGCCTCAGAATGGTCACTGTAATTTCTGAGGCTGGACCGAACATGCCTGGCGCTTCTCCCATGTTCTCTTGGAATGCTCGCTCTTGGAAATCAGCCTCCAGGCTGCAAGGGCACCTGAGCTAGGGCAGAGACCACATGGAGAAGCCGTGGGGAGGTGCTCAGGTGGCGCCCTCACCTGCAGACAGGATCGATGCTGGATGTGTGCTGGGGCACCTCTAAGCCTGTCCAGGCCCTGCTGTCTAATCTAGGCAGTCGCGGCCCCAGACAGGGCACAACGGGGCCAGCTTTCCTTACCTGCAGATGCCATAAGCACAATTAAAAAGCCAGTTTTCCATTGTTTGTTATACAGAATAGCAAAGCACTAATAAGATTACTAGAGTTGGGAGCAGCAGTTAGCGTAATGGCTATGTCACTGGACTCCCATGTAGTCGACCGCGGTTCGAGTCCCAGACCCAGTGGCTTAAAGTCATGCCGGGCGCGTGTGTGTGCGTGCCCAAGATCCCAAGAGGAGAATGGAGGAGAAGGGATTGCAGCATGGCCATCCCCTTGGGGGGGGATTTCTTGCTTTCTGTCTCTTTCTGGTGAGTGCACATAGCAAAAGCCTCTAAAAAAAAAAAAAGAATTAAGAAGAAAACAGTCCTAGAGTTCAGTGCTCGTGAGCCGGGTGCATGTGCGCACTAAAGCTCTTGTGGCCCAGATTACTGGGCCTCACACACCCGGAAATTCATCTGTCAGCCGTCCCAGCTGTCACGTGTCGGGGAGGTCTCAAGGATGTCTGACTCCTGAGCCAGCGAGTGCGCGCCTCTGGGACGGAGGAGAAAGTTTGGGCAGGTGTCCTGGCTTGTACCGGGAAGTTGTTATCTACCCCTGCAGAGTCTGCCGGCCCTTCCCAGGGATTCCTCCCCATTCCTTCCGGAGGAGAATACCTTCTGCTAGACTCTGCTCGGTTCCTGGGGACTTTAGCACTGGCCTCCCCTGCCATACCCTGGCCTCCCCTGCGCCTCAGCTCTGCACTCCTGCGCTGGGGGTCACGGTCAGTACCGTCCCCTGAGCCCGCACGCCCCAGCTTTTCCTGCACCTTCTTCATGGATCACACATGACTGGCTCATTTTCATTCACATATCCGTGTCCTATTTTGACCATGCTTTTTTAAAAAAAGAAGAATATTTCTGATTACTTTGAAAAGAAATTGCTATAAGGCAAATGTGCTCACCAGAGAGAGACAGAGAGAGAAAACGAGAAAGCAGCCACCAGGTCATGGACTCCACCACAGCGCCACCTGCGGGCCAAGACCAGGATTTTACTATGACTGCTAGATCCACGCGTATGGATCTGTGTTTCCTTGTGTGTGGGTTGAGAGTCACTCACAAGGTTAAATGCGGACTCGCTTTTCTACCTTCACCCTGAAGCGCCTCACTGACCACATAACACAAAAGCCACGTTCCTTGGAGTGGGCCACAATAGTGCGACTCCCTTAGGAATGGGGTCTTGTAGCTTATGATCCTTAGACTCTGGAAGACTTTCCAATCGTCCAGCGTAAGGATTTTGCACTAAAGTGTACATACAGAGGCAATGATCACGAAGCCCGCTCCGCAGCTCACGTGCAACTCCTTCCTGCGTGGACAGCGCGTGGGCGTGCAGGCAGAGCGCCCGTCCGCCCACGCGAGGACTCCTCCACAGCCTTCCTACCTGGGTGCAGAGCACGTCCCTGCCATGTTGGCCACTCTGGGAATCTACACAGAACACAGTTAGTCCTCAAATGTGCTTTTACCTACAAAACGCTACAGGAAGTCATGTTTCTGCTCCTTAGGAAGAGCACATGACTGTGGTCATTAATGATCTGTGAAGAGCAGGCCAGAAGACAGAGCTTCGTGGTTTGACCATGTATTTTTCAGAAGTCCCTAGGAGCTATTGTTTGTTTTCTGAAGGTGGAGGACTGTCATTTAAAGAAACACACCCTGGCAGGAGGAAAGATGAATATTTCAACCTGGTGCTATTTTGCTTTTGGCCCAGAAAGGCAAACACATTTTTGCTAATAGATTTTTTTTCTCCTGTCACATGTGCTGCAGGTTAGAGAACACAAATTACAGTAAATCTCCTGCTCCTTGCATTAGAAACAAATAAACAAAAGTGCCATCCAGACAAAAGAATTTGATTTATACCTCCCTACAATCGCACCTCTTCCCAGCAATATATAATCATACTGCTGCTCTCATTTTCCAGCTTGGGAAGAACAGGAGAGATCGCATTGTTTGTTTGTTTGTTTTTTCACTTCTGTTGATAAAAAATAATAAGTAGAATAATAAAATCCATCAATTTTCCTGAATGTGCTATAGGCAAAGAGCAAATTACGTGGCTGTTTATGAATCAGTCGGATTTGTAAGTGCAGAGTATTTGGCCTAAGCTCAGCCTGCTCTAAGACAAATATCCCCATGGCATCCTCTGTATTTTTCTCGGTGCTGTGACCATGCGGGGCCCGGAAGGGCTATGGAGATTCTTGTTCTGATGGGGAAAGGTGGCTGCCATGCTCCTGGTGGCCTCCAGCACGTCAGATTCCGAGGCGCTCCCCTCTGGGCCCCAGTTAGAGACAGTGCTGTGCTCTCAGTCCCCAGGGGGGCTCAGCATTTGCAGAAAACGTGGGGGTTAGCAGAGAACACGGTCAGTCTCTCCAGCCTTTGCCCGCAGTCCCCGTTGTCTCGGGTTCTGGCGGGAGCCTGAAGTGGCCTGCTTCCTGGCCTGGTGCGGCTGTTTCCACCCATCCGCTCACTCCCTCCATCAAAATTTTTGTTGTGTCCTTACTGGGTGAGGAATTCTGTGAACACGGTAAGGGAGCAGAGAGGACCCTGCTTCCGCCAAGCTTACTTTGCAGACGGGGACCAACAACCAACACGCTCCCCACGAACGGGCTGTTTGTAGATCGTTTCTAGGAAGGCCGTAAAGAGACGGGACACGGGACAGAGAGAGCCCAAGAAAGCCGCCGGACACCCTGGCCAACCACGGCCTTGAAGATGCTCTCCGGACGGATATTTGAAGGAGGAGGTGGTGTCCATGGAGCTGGAGGGAGAGCGTGTCAGCGGCCACTTGCGACAGCTGTCAGCTCCCAGAGGCTGGAAAACTGGGGAAGGCGGTGGCATTGCATCGTCGTCAGCAAGGGGAGAAGGTTCAGATGCAAAGGCAGAAGCAGGGTACGGAGCCCAGTGTGGACTGTGCCCTCCGGGAACCTGCAGGGCCGTGCTCAGGCCTGCCTGGACCTGGAGAGAGAAGAGGGCGGCTGGGGGCACGGTGACAGCCGTGACATGGGAGAGGGCCGTGTTCCCGAGACTGGGATGTGGGAGTGGGGGAGGCGGAACACGAGGGCACGGCGCAGTGTGGGCGTCGTAGTACAGCACTCAGCCCGGCGTGCTAGGACGCCATTTGTTTTTTAATGAGAAAAACCAGGGGAGAGAAAGCAGAAAAGTATTTAGACTGCAATATTACCAGAAGTTCGGCATCAGACAGATCCTGTGTGATATGCCCCAGGGTTTCCTACTGAAAATCTCCGAGTCTGGTACTCAGGGACGGCATCGGGGATGTCTCTGTGGCGGGGCGGGCGCATGGAGACGAGATTTGGAGAGTCACACTGGAAAGAGGCCTGAAAAGTATGTTCTCAGGGGAGGCAAGAGGGCCAGGACAAGCCTGGGGCATTCCACGACTAGAGGCAGGGGGAGGAGCAGAGGGGGGCAGAGAAGTTGCTGAGTGGAGGAGGAGGGCCATCAGCAGGCCGGGCAGAGAGTGGACTGAGTGGCCGGAGCCTCGTCTCTGTCCAATGCCAACTCCGCAGTGGCTTTCAAAGGGCTGTTGCGGTGGAGTCTGGAGCCGTGAACACCCGACTGGAGCAGGCTTCGGCGTGACCGGCGCCCTCGATGCGGACCACCTTCGCTTGGCCCAGTTGTAAGTTCAGACTTTGCCCTGGACTGAGCTTAGAGTCAAAGGCTATGTCTCCTTGTCTTTCAACTATGGGTATTAGTCCTGCCTACACCATGTAAGAACTTTGAAGCTCATTTGAAATAATACATCGGGACATTTACAATAGGGCTGGCCCATAGAACATAGTTAATGATGGCTGAGTAAGAACTTTTAACCGAAGCGCCAGGAAACGGTAGAATGAACTTTCGAAGTGAGCTGACAACTCGCTGTGGGGCGTTTGCGAGGTGGGGGTTCTCTGGGTGTTGCTTGAGCCCCTGGCACACACCGGGAAGGGGCCAGGTACATGGGAGACTCGCGAAGAGAGCTTTAGAGGAGGCCGCGGGTTGGGTTGGCACATCCAGACCCTCAAAGAAGGCTCCAGGGAAACGTGGGCCATTCCTGGCTCCCATGCAGAAACCTAGAAGGGGAGAGAGGCTCGGGGAGCCTGGGTGAAGGAGAGGGACAACGCCCACCCTGACTGTGCAGCCACGCTGCCGCCCCTCAGCCTGCCAGAGTTGTCGGGGACCGTCCCCAGGACCCCGTGGGAGCTCAGGCCCCAACAGGCGGTCGGAAGTAGACGGAAGGATACAAGGGGTTCTGAGCATTTTGTGGTGGGGTGGACAGTGGCACAGTGGTCAAACATGGCGCTCCGGGGGCTGACGTACATGGGAAGATTGTGGGTTCGAGTCCTGAGACCTCTCTGCTTGTGAAGGCATGTCGTGGCCCTGATCTGGGGCTGGCTGAGGCTGGGTCGTGGAGTCGGGATGCTGCTGGACTTTTGTCTCCTATCTCTGTTTCCCTCTCATTCACTCATGGAAAGATTTTAAAGAGAAATTTGTAGAAAAATAGAATTAATTTGGTGCAACCCGATTTTCAAATCCATGCAGATTGTTTTGTATGTGCATTTTCCTAAACTTGTTGAAGACCCCCATGCACTGGGAGTGCTCTTTAATTCACTGCCCTGCAGAGGTGGCCGCAGGTGCCGGGGACCTGCAAGGCCTCTGCAGGCAGGCTGAGAAGCCAGCTCAAACACTGCCCGGGGCAGCTCTGGGAGAGCAGTGTCTCTGTGCTCTAGAATATTTTTTAAATTTTATTTTTTCATTCATTTATTTTAATTTGACCAGAGACACCCAGAGAGAGAGAGAAAGAGAGAGAGAGAAAGAGAGAAAGCAAGCCACCAGGTTTGGGACTCAAACCGTGGTCAGCCATGTGGGAGTGTCCAGCACCTTAACCACCATACCACCTGCTGGTGCCCGTGTGCTCTAGAATTTAATCCTCACCCCCACCCCATTCCCAGGCCACCCACCCCCACAGGGTTGGAAAGGACAGTTGAGTGGGGACCTCGTCGGAAACACGGTGCGTGACCACTCTGCCTTCCCAAGCGGGGACAAAGCACCTGCCAGACAGAGCGGCCAAGAGAGACCTGGCCTGTCGTGCAGCTGAAGTGCTATTAGTCCTGCCTACACCATGTAAGAACTTTGAAGCTCATTTGAAATAATACATCGGGACATTTACAATAGGGCTGGCCCATAGAACATAGTTAATGATGGCTGAGTAAGAACTTTTAACCGAAGCGCCAGGAAACGGTAGAATGAACTTTCGAAGTGAGCTGACAACTCGCTGTGGGGCGTTTGCGAGGTGGGGGTTCTCTGGGTGTTGCTTGAGCCCCTGGCACACACCGGGAAGGGGCCAGGTACATGGGAGACTCGCGAAGAGAGCTTTAGAGGAGGCCGCGGGTTGGGTTGGCACATCCAGACCCTCAAAGAAGGCTCCAGGGAAACGTGGGCCATTCCTGGCTCCCATGCAGAAACCTAGAAGGGGAGAGAGGCTCGGGGAGCCTGGGTGAAGGAGAGGGACAACGCCCACCCTGACTGTGCAGCCACGCTGCCGCCCCTCAGCCTGCCAGAGTTGTCGGGGACCGTCCCCAGGACCCCGTGGGAGCTCAGGCCCCAACAGGCGGTCGGAAGTAGACGGAAGGATACAAGGGGTTCTGAGCATTTTGTGGTGGGGTGGACAGTGGCACAGTGGTCAAACATGGCGCTCCGGGGGCTGACGTACATGGGAAGATTGTGGGTTCGAGTCCTGAGACCTCTCTGCTTGTGAAGGCATGTCGTGGCCCTGATCTGGGGCTGGCTGAGGCTGGGGTGTGGGGCCGGGATGCTGCTGGACTTTTGTCTCCTATCTCTGTTTCCCTCTCATTCACTCATGGAAAGATTTTAAAGAGAAATTTGTAGAAAAATAGAATTAATTTGGTGCAACCCGATTTTCAAATCCATGCAGATTGTTTTGTATGTGCATTTTCCTAAACTTGTTGAAGACCCCCATGCACTGGGAGTGCTCTTTAATTCACTGCCCTGCAGAGGTGGCCGCAGGTGCCGGGGACCTGCAAGGCCTCTGCAGGCAGGCCGAGCAGGCAGCTCAAACACTGC
>NW_006159487.1:2070184-2070880 GCF_000334495.1 Tupaia belangeri chinensis
AGAGAGAAAGAGAGAAAGCAAGCCACCAGGTTTGGGACTCAAACCGTGGTCAGCCATGTGGGAGTGTCCAGCACCTTAACCACCATACCACCTGCTGGTGCCCGTGTGCTCTAGAATTTAATCCTCACCCCCACCCCATTCCCAGGCCACCCACCCCCACAGGGTTGGAAAGGACAGTTGAGTGGGGACCTCGTCGGAAACACGGTGCGTGACCACTCTGCCTTCCCAAGCGGGGACAAAGCACCTGCCAGACAGAGCGGCCAAGAGAGACCTGGCCTGTCGTGCAGCTGAAGTGCTGCCCATCCTCTGGGTAAGGCCCGTGTGAGATGCCAACATCCTGGGAGGACTCCACGAGCCTGAGCCGGTCTTCTCCAGCTCCACCTGCACTGCAGAGGCTGCCAGCCGGCCACCCTTGTGGCTGGGGGTGTTGTCAGAGCGCGGCTCTGAGCAGCCTGGCTGGTGGGCCCCGCAAACCAGCGACACGGCCAGGTCTTCGCACCTCTTGGCTCTCAGCTTTCTCCTCAGAGGGATGGGCTGCCTGTGTTCCTACCTCTTGACACATTCATGAGGGTTAAACAAGCAGAAACGACGGAGGATGCTGAGGAGAATGTTCCGTGAGAGAGTAAACAGCTGCTAAATATCCCTGTTATCATACTGCTCTGAGCAGAATCCTGGAGGCCTGGCATCGAACCGCTC